>NC_056739.1:829674691-829974691 GCF_019279795.1 Protopterus annectens
GGTCACAGAACAGTGTGTCATGGGGCTTTGCCCTTTCCCTGCTGTTGTATGATCTTGGGGTTGATATATATAATTAACAGGGGGTGTGGGGGGTTCAGGGGGCTTGCCCCCCTGCAAAAATATGAGGTGTGTATGTGTGTGTGTGTGTGTGTGTGTGTGTGTGTGTGTGTGTGTGTGTGTGTGTGTGTGTGTGTGTATACACCCAGAATCATGCAACATTAACTTCAACCAAGTAAAGAAGAATGTGCATAAAAAATGCAGTGCACTCATATCATTTTAATGTCATGTGTGGTACTCCACTTAACAGAAAAAAAGGATGGGCCTTATCTGTATCTGTGTTTAACTGTACATAGTAAATTCTTGTTCCTAGAGTGATTTCACCATAATCTGACTCTTTTAATTGCAAAAGATATCATTTGATAAATTAAAATAAATAAAATGAAACTTTATAAACTCTGCATTGCCATTTGTTAATAATCTTGTCTGTCAATGCTTGTACCAGGATAAGAAGTCTGATCACATACCATAACATCTATATCACACTGAGGCTTGCTTGTTGCGTATTCATTTGATTGCAGTACTAAGAAAGCCCTCAATTTGTTTAGATGTATTTGCACTGGTGATTATGAAGTACCTTTGCAGGGTGCTTTTGAAGTATCTTGATATTTTCATTAGTGCAGTTGTTAGCTCACTTATAATGCTTATGCATAAATATAAGGCAAAAAAACATAATTAACTTCATCATTTACCCATTCAATGTTTGCAATGAAAATATACCCTATGAAGATTACACCAAAGATTATGCTGGATTAAAATTACTCTTCATGCCAATATATGATATCCGTTGTTTGCATTCATTGCTTACAAAATGTCTTGTCCTTTTTGTTTTTTTTCTGTTTGGACAGAAAATGTCTCATAGGATGCACATACACAATATACACATGCATTTATCTATCTATATAGATATAGATAGAAATATATATAGACAGAAACATAAGGGGATGTCTCTTTATTTTTCCAGATCATGATATTTTAAAGTCTGTAAATAGCAAGTGTTTAAGAAATATTTGTGTCCTTGAATCAGCAACTAAAAATATATATTTTCTCAATGCCTGTCATTGATCGTGTTTTTACCTGTCTTCTAGGGAATAAAGGTATTGCATAAGCTCAGTTAAACATAAAGAGAAACTGGATCAGCTTTCCAGCTGTAACAATTGCTGCATGCTATTTTTCATTTATTCTTCTCACCATTGTTCTCATAGTTTAAAAGGTTTACATGGCTGCAAACAGCTTACTATATGTTGTCATCATGTTTGTATTCATTGAGCAGGCATCTTTGATATAATTACTTTAACAGATGGTGAGCTGGGAGAAAACAAGAAACAAACATATCACTTCATAAAACATATGTCGTCACGAGAGACATTATACCGAACAGAAATGCATTCGCTCCACGTCTGTATGATTCTGGATCTTGAAGAAAAAAACATTTGAAAAAGAAGTCTTTTAATCACAAAACTAATGAATAATGTTTCAAAATTCTTAGCAAAGTTTCTTAACTACAGTAACATCATTGTGTGACTTGATCTCAGAGGGAAGGAATCTTTTTAAAATATAGTAAAATTGGTAATGGCAGGAAATGTGATCATGGCAAAGATTTACAGAAGTGAGAGATACAGGTATTAAACTTCAGAGATGCTTAGTATAGACAGCATGACAGTGTATACTTCATTTCACACTCACAACTATGAGACTGCTCTAGCGGATATTAATTATTTCAGAATTGCACACGAGCTAGCATCAGTGTTAAGTTACATTGCAAGTAAACAAGAGTAATCCCCATTTCTGCTTACATGGCTCACAAAGAGAATAAAAGTATCACTGCATAGTTTTAGCACATTAAAGTCTGACAGCTCATTATGATGCAGTTGCATCGGGAAGTTCTTGAGTTCTGTTTTTAAATTTTGAAAAAATCTTCCCCGGGATTCAAGAAGCTTGGCGCAAGGATGGTTTTAGCCTTGCGCCGAGCGTCCTCACTACAGATGGTGCAGCAGTGCCATATGAATATGTATTAGGGCGCACCGCCGCCCCCTTCACGTGCTCAGGAAACATGTGCGAGTGCAGTGGACGTGTACAAGTGCTCTACGGAGGCGTAAACATGCCCCAATAGTTGCAAAACCTACTATGCCTACTAGTAGAGCCCGCCTCTAATAGTAAGTCAGTAATTCAGTGTCCATGGATACCGAAATGTATGCTAAGCATACAAGACTGTCCACAAACAGTGAAATAAAATTGAAGTAGTAAACACACAAGCACATAGAGGAATGTTGAGCCCTGTCCCTAGAACTTTCACAATTAGATTCCCCGTGTCCCTATTATACATTTGAATTGCTGCAATACTGAAGGTGTTAAGCAAAGCACAGCATGTTTGCGCATTGCTGCCCTCTGCTGAGCGTAGCTTAAACATCAAATTCATTCAGATAGAGAAGAACATGCGGAATCAATGTAAATGTCAATAGTGTAGTGTTTAGAGCATCTGCCTAATGAACAGGCATTCATGATTAGAGCCCAACAATAGCACATATCATTTTCCATGTGGAATGAATGTCGTTTTGCTGTAAAACCGACATAAGAGTATCGCATGAGATATTTAACTTAAATATCATTCAATCAAAGTGGCAGTGTCATATATACATATATACTTATATATCTATCTATGAAGAAAGAATGACGTAACAATAAAGCATACAAAAGGAATGAGAAGGGAATCAACAGCAACCCCAGTATTATATAGCGCTGTCAGCATATGTCATATCAAGCTGGGCAGGAGTGAGCAAAGCACTGCTACTCACACCACAGGCAGGATATTACCAGTGGGAGTAACACTGTTGATCTGCTAAGTCTACTTTACACACAGAGGTTAGTCCCTGGTGGGACTACCTGAAAATTGATAGTCTATTTGGCCATCCGACCAGTACACAAGCAAGGGCAGGTATATTCAAGGACTAAATGGTGGGAGAGCCTGATAATACACGGGGCGAGACAACATACATGTAGGGCCCCTAATGCTCGGGAGAGGGCAATGTGTGGAGGTGTGTCATGGCTGCAATAACAACTGGACAATGGATGGTATCCGTGTATGTTGAACTCGGGTGGGGTGGAGGAACTATGGGTATGAAATTATGGAGCCAGGCGTGCCAGGGCTGGATGGGCTGGTTCTAACTGGACCACCTCGTGGAGGTCAGCGAGTTCGTTCTAAGTATATGTGCATACACACATGCAGACGTCCATATTGAGAAGTACATTTTCTGTAACACATTCATTCCATTTGCAGACATAAATAACATGAATGTGCCCTTGCAAACCTCGAAGGTAGATAGAATAATAGGTTGTGTATAAGAAGGAAGGGAAGAAACAGTTAAAACGCAGAAGTGAGTACAATGTCCGAAGTCAGTACTGTGCTGAAAAAAATCAAATGTGAGGACTTTCCCACACATGGAATCATTCATGTGATCTGCCTGCAACAGCAATGCCAATTACTAAACCAGTCAATTTGTAAAAGAAATACGCCAAACCCATACATAATTAGGCTCTCGTGTGTAATGTGTGTGTTACCACATAGTCATACGTATTAATTTATTGTAGTGTCATGTTAACGGGAGTAAGGATGTAATGAAGTATAGAGTCTAATAGAGTCTAATCTTGACATAAAGACATGCATGTCCCATGTGGGACAACCCAAAAATTGTGAATATTGTCCTTTTGCTCGCTCATGTCACCAATGTTTGTGGACTAAAATTTTGGGAGTTCTGAGGATACGTGGAGTGAGTCAACCGATGGGATGGGTCTACAGGGGTAGGGAGTGCCAATGTGCAGTGGTGTGGATACAAAGCAAATCCAACTGGAGAATGGATGACTGCAGTGTTAGGGAGGTATCACGGTGGGTGTTTGGGGAACCAAAAGCCATGGGTATATGGGTATATATGCAAATGAAGCAGCACAGCAATAGTGTATTGGTTAGAGCAACCGCCTAACGAACAGACATTCCTGTTCCGAATCCCACTGCATCACATACCATTTAACATCAGTAATCTGTACATGAACATATTGCGACATCTGTCCGCTGTATAACCTGCAAAATAACACTTAAAAGTTAACTGGAGCGAAGTGTCAGTGTCATAATGAGTAAGGCACTAGTAAGCAGGTTTAAGCATATATAAACACCAGTAAGCGTGTGTAAGTGCATTTGCGCGGGGTATGCATTGCTTTACAGACACACACACACACACACACATATATATATATATATATATATATATGTATATATAAAATATATATATGTATATATATATATATATATATGTGTGTGTATATATATATATATATATATATATATATATATATATATATATATATATATATATATATATATATATATATATATATATATATATATATATATATATATATATATATATATATATATATATATATATATATATATATATATATATATATATATATGTGTGTGTGTGTGTGTGTGTGTGTGTGTGTGTGTGCATAGATATACACAGATATACAGCTATGATATAAAACAGCACACAAGAATGACATATGTTCACAGGCTATGCCAATGGAAGTGAGGGGCCCAAGCAAGAAACATGAAACACGTAGCATGACCTTCCACCCCCCCACCCAGCCGGACACAGGAAACATACACACAAACAATGTAAAGAGTCCACTGCTCCCCAGACCACAGGCAGGATACAACTGGGTGGATACACAGTGCACCTGTGAATTCTAATCTTGGAACACAGACAGGAGCATCCCTTGTGGGGCACCCCAAAAATTGGCAAGACCAAAAGAAGGTGATAAACCGAACATTCTGGCTGGGGTGTATACATACAGGAATACCAGGGTGGGAAAACCTGATGACCCATGGATCGAGACAATTGTATGAAATGGGTCCCATGAAGTGGAGAGTGGGCAGCGTGTAATGGTGTGTTCAGAACTGACCAGGACCCAGAGTAAGGATGGGTGCTGTAGAGGAGTTGCGGTTGGGGGAACTATGGGTAGCTACATATGGGTCTAGGTGTGCAGATGTTGGCTGATGTGGGCCTATATGGACAGCCCCAGGGATGTAAGCAAATGTGTTCATTGGGCAGAGGAGTCACCCAATGAGCAGCCACACCCACTACGAGTCTCACTGCAGCAAAGTGTGATCTATATGGCAAGGAACGGAATAACCAGATATAAATGTTGATATGTAGAGGTATGTGTGTGTATATCTACCCATAGCGACATAGAGATAAGCCTCTCCCTTTCCGTAGTAAAATGTATACATACAGAGACAGAATACATATACATACCCACATATAGATATATACATATGCCGACACCCATAGACCCATATGTTGTTTTTTATATATATATATATATATATATATATATATATATATATATATATATATATATATATATATATATATTTATAGGCAACAATATATAAATATATACATGTATGCATACATATACAGATACATCTGTATATAATAATGTATATATATATATATATATATATATATATATATATATATATATATATATATATATATATATATATATAGATGTGTGTGACTGTACTTATACACATGTATATAGCTAGGATATGATACAGCAGTTACGAGTTACATATGTTCTCAGGCCGTGCATATGGGGATGAGGGGTCCAATAAACAAATGTGTAACACATAGCATCAACCCCCCTACACCCCCAGCTATGCTGGTGAGACATACAGACCCACAATAAAAGTAAACACACTACTGCTTCACAGACCACCAGAAAGATACTACCAGTGGGAGAGACCTGCCAGGTCTAATCTTGAAACAAATACATTGATGTCCCTTGTGAGACACCCAAAAATTAATGATCATTGGAGTCAGTCCCAGTAATGATTCATCAAAGCAGGCTGTAGACGTACACGAACCAGTAGGTTGTGCAAGTCTGATAGCCCATGGTTCGACACAACGTACGACATACGTCCCGACATGCGGAGAGTGGGCAGTGTGTAGTGGTGTGTTTATACCCCACCTGCACCCACAGTAAGTATCAGTGTTGTAGAGGAGGGTCAGGTGGGGGAACTATGGGTATGCAATTATGGGCCTAGGTGTGCAGGTGTTAGCTGGTGCAGTCATATTAGGACCACCCTGGGGATGTACATAATATTCTGAAATGGGCATAGCTGATGCCCATACCTCTCAACCCCTAAGAGCAAATCCACTGGACAGGACATAAGCCATTGGGGGAACAAGTAGGAACCATACCTCTGAACTGTCTCCAATTTCCAGGGACGTTCCTGATTTGGACTCAATTTCTAACTCTGACCCACTTAATCCCTCCTAAAACTAGTGACTTTTGGAGCAAAGGTGGTGAATTACACGTAATGAATAATGACAACAATTAAGAGTTATAAACATCATTTACCTCGGAAAATGTGTATGAATTCATATGCTCTGAGTCTGTCAATGTGTCAGATTAATATCACTAATAATTTAAATGTGTTCCTGATGTTATTATGACATGTCCCTGATTCAGTTGATATTTTTCCCCAATCGTATGAGAGGTCTGATAGGGACAGAAAGCACACTGACAACCTTAGAAAGATGATAGAATATTAAGTATGCAGTAGCATGACTCGGCTGAAAAATGTGGGTTTCAAAACCCAATTACTTGTTTGTATTGAAGAGTGTCAGTTCCTATGTATTAGCCAGACAGGTGCAGATTGTAAGAGGAACACACCAATAATATGAATCAAATGCTGGACAGTCGCCCCGAATGGCATGCTTTCGCCTAATGGGCAGCCATTCCCGATACTGTAGGCATGTAAGCCGATGTAATAGGTATCACAAGGTAATATCATAGTTCTCACTCCCACCCAGGGGTGTGAGCATCAGATGCAAATACCAAATACAGTGCATTTGCAAGTGCGAGAGCAAGCAGGTGTAAGCCTGTTTGGCTGCCGGTATGTGAGTATTAACACTGGTGAAGCAATATAGAGGCTAACTGAGTGTAAGAAACTGTAACTGGAGGTCAGCATTGCTTAGCTCCACACAAACCCACGCACACCCGCTCACAACTGCTTTAATGTGCCTTAATCACTCCGTATTCAGTGGCCTTGTTCTGCCCAGCAACAAAATAAACGGCCTCTGCAAGGCTCGAAACCAGGACACTCCACACACAGCTATTTCTAGTCTCCCACCAGGACACAAGTGGCAATTACATTCTGCTTGCCGAGCACACTCAAGCAAATCTGCAGTCTGCGGCTACCACTCCACCCATACAGTATAAGAAGGAATCAGTACTGCAACCTAAACAGGGATATACATTTTGAGCCTCAGGAGCAGTAGCACACTCAAGCAAATCTGCAGTCTGTGGCTACCATTCCACCCATACAGTATAAGAAGGAATCAGTACTGCAAACTAAACAAGGATATACATTTTGAGCCTCAAGAGCAGGAGCACACTCAAGCAAATCTGCAGTCTGCGGCTACCACTCCACTCATGCAGTATAAGAAGGAATCAGTACTGCAAACTAAACAAGAATATACATTTTGAGCCTCAAGAGCAAGAGCACACTCAAGCAAATCTACAGTCTGCGACTACCACTCCACCTATACAGTATAAGAAGGAATCAGTACTGTAAACTAAACTAGGATATACATTTTGAGCCTCAAGAGCAGGGTCAGTCCACCCAGGCATTCTACTTGTATGTTTTATGAGAGTGAAGCTATTACATTAGCAGTATTTCTTAGTATTTCTCAGCTTGTTAATAAAACTGACTGTTGTAGCCTTGTGTCCCCCCAGCTAGTACAGTAATGCTAACTGTCCAATAGACAGTATACATTTAATTCACATCCCTGTGACTAAATTAACCATCAAGCAGCCCTCTCAGTGCTTTCTGCCTTAGTTTGTATCACTTGGAGGCCCACCTGTTTATTTGCATCTCTATATATTCCCCTTCATTGCTAATGTATCTCCCTACTCTAATCTGTGCACAAACTGGTTACTAATCAGCAAGTCAGTGTGAAGACACACTCCCAACCTTAATAAACGTTGCTGTCTCTTCTCTCCTTCACTTTACAGGTAGTTTGAATTATTACCTACCCCCTCTGAGGTCTTCACTGATTTCCACTGATTGCCTCTCTGGTTTCTTTGCATTCCACCTGGTTTACACCCCTTGTGCTATCTCCCTCCCCCAATACAAAGTCTATATTAGAATCCTGCTGAGCAGGGAGCCATCTTTAAATTTCTAGTCTCCCACCAGGACACAAGTGCTCTTCAGCAATTACATTCTGCTTGCCGGTAAGCCATTAGACCTCAGGAATTTGTTTAAAGTGTTCATATTTGTAAAGTAATACTTACTTTTTTCTCTTGTCTTGGTTGGCTCTGCCCCACTCCGTTCGCCGTCGCTAATGCTCAGGCTCTCTCCTCACCCCTGCCCTGCCGCCTATTCCCTCCCACCCCCACTACCTCTACATTTATAGTAATCACAGCCACACCCACAGCTCACCCTCACATCACCTCCACCAATCACAGCTCCTCAAGTCATATCACATTATACCACACCAACTTGCTCCACACAAAATACTCCAAATCACTTTTATTCCCACTAGGCATTTTTTACATCACCCACACTACTTCCCCATCCACATATAGTACAACCCTATAATTCCTATTCAGACCCCCCACCTAGAAACAACTTAAACTTTATAACCATGACTATCACACAACTAAATCTAGTCTGTCTTCTCATAATTATTTACAACACCACAAGTTATCACTCTAGCAATATCCTTAAACTTAGTAGCACAACACTACATTATGCACTCTCATATACAGACAACACACATTATAATAATATCTGCCCACAGTTATTCAAGAACTGCATAATGGACCAGTTCAGAACTAAACACATATGCTGTCATTCCTACTCCAAATAAACATAATACTTTCTCACACTCCTCACCAAACTCCAACATCTGTATAACCATTTTAACTCCAGGCTCACTATAAGTGGGGATATCCACCCCAACATAGGCCCAAATCCATCCTGTCCAACACAAACTGCTCCAACACAAATGTCAGAACATAACACCCCCACTTTCTTCATCCCTGGGCAAATAAACAACAGCAGCAAAACCAACCATCTTTTAATGCAAAATATTAATATTAGAAGTATCAAAAATAAAATGCCTGAACTCCAGGCTACAATAGCACACTACTCCCCAGACATATTTGCTTTAACAGAAACCTGGCTAAATAAAAACATAGCTAACTCAGAAATTCTCCCTACTGGCTACAATATCATTAGACAAGACAGACCACTTCATAAAGGGGATGGAACTGCCTTACTGTACAAGTCCAACTTAACTGTCCATCAATTACCAAACTCCAACCCCTCCCCCAATAATTAGGACATACTTATCTCACAACTTCAACTTCACCCTAAAAAGGTCATCACCACAATTGTGATCTATATTCCACCTGGTAATACACCTGCTAGCCTTGAAGACTTCTTATCCTGGTGTTCATCCACATACTCGCAAGAAACCCGTATTCTGGGGGACTTCAACCTAGATTGGTTCACTTGTGTATCAGAACCACCAAGTAATCTAATAAATCTCCATGGCTACCAGCAGCTAGTCCAAATTCCAACTAGATGTGATAAAAAATCTAAAAGGGAATCCATCCTTGACTGGGTCTTAACTAACAACCCCACATTGTACCCTCACACAGGCAGTCTCCCAGACACCTAAAGTGACCACAACATAATATACTTTATATGTAGTAGAACAAGCATATGCAAAACTACTAACTAGATATCCACTAGAAACACAAAAAAAATCTCTCCTGAGGTCCTCAACACTTTACTCTGTAACTGTGACTGGACTCCCCTAAAAACCCTCCCACTTGACCAGGCTGTAGCATATTTCAACAAAATATTTCTATGTGCAAAATCAAGGTTAGAACCTCAACAAAGCCCTGGCTCAGTAAAGAAACCAAACAAATCCTCAAGTCCAGAGACACTGCCTGGCTTTACTATCAAAAAAACAAAGAAACACAAAGCCTAACTAAGTACCAAGAACTGCGCAACCGTGCAAAAAATGCATTAGGCTGGACAAAAAATCCTACTACACAACATTACAAACTAAATACCAACACAACCCACAACAATTTTGGAAAAATGTAAACCAACTACTAAAATCCACCCAAAAGGCTACCCCCAAACCAACCACCCCGACACTAAAGTTCCCATCAAAACACAATTCAACTCCCACTTTGTGAACTCAATTCTATCCTTAGTATCACAGAACAGTTCGTTCCTCAGTATTCCCCCAACACAAATAACACTAATACAAGCTTTAGCCTCAAAACAGTTTCCACCACTTCAATCAAAAGCACGCCCTCCAAACTAAAAACCTTATCAACAGCAGCCGAACTACTCCCCAGCTATTTCTTGAAACTCACAGCAGATGCTGTTGTTATCCCAGTCTCTACTCTCATAAACAGATCAATTGTTGAAAACTAGGTGCCCAAACTCTGGAAAATATCCTATGTTACACCCATACATAAAGGCAGGACCTCCACTGAACTTCATAACTACAGACTCATTGCTTTACTCTCCCCCCTGGCCAAAATCCTAGAAAAATGCATCCATACCCAGATGCTAAACTATCTCCTAGACAGCAACATCCTGTCACCTACTCAGCATGGTTTCAGACCTGCCCATAGTACCACTACAGCCCTCCTCTGCTTCACAGACACAGTAAACCATCTCAAAAATGAAGGCCTACAAGTGTCAACTCTTTTTTTGGATATGTCAAAAGCATTTGACACAGTCTCACACCAAATCCGGCTAAACAAACTAAACCAATATCATCTATCAAATTCCACTCTTACCTGGTTCCAAAGCTACTTAACTGACAGGTAGCAAGCTGTGAAATGGGAAAATGCTCTCTCCTCAGCTGCCCATAACTATAGGAGTCCCACAGGGTTCTACCTTAGGACCACTACTATTCACAGTTTTCACAAATGACCTCCATACCTCCACACAGCATGCATCTATAATTCAGTATGCAGATGACACTACCTTAATCTGTGCTGCACAAAACATTCCCACCCTCCTGCAAACAATTCAACTAGCATTCTCTGATGTTGAAAACTACCTTACCAAAGCCCAACTTATCCTCAATCCAAAGAAAACTCCGCTTATTATTATAACCATTTCTAACAAAAACACTAACAGTCAATTCACTATCTACTCCACAAATGCTACTCCAATTTCTCCAGTGGCACAGGCTAAGCTACTGGGAATAACCATAGACTCCCACCTAAAATTTGATAGTCATCTCAACTTAACTATTAAAAAAGTACATGCCAAACTGGGGTCACTCTACCGTATCAAACCATTTCTTATCAACAACACAAGATCAGCCATTGCTCGCTCCCAACTTCTATCCACCCTACTCTATGCAACTCCCATTCTGACTAATCTCAACAAAACTGAACTAAGCAAAATGGAAGCCTGCTATAACAGAATTGCCCACTTTGCTGCAAATTGCTCCTATAGATCTCATCACTGTACTTCTCTGAGTCAGCTCCACTGGCTTGAACTGCCCAACCTCCTAACCTACAATCAGCTCTGCCTCTGTCATTCTATTACCTCCCCGATAAGTGCCCTGCCCTCAAAAACCTAGTACAACATCACTCAGCCAAAAGGCCTCTTAGATCATCAAGCAAACTACTACTAGAAGTCACCAACAGCTACAATAGCTTTGGAGATGCACTATATAGTAGTTCAGTGGCTAAAAAATGGAACTCTGTCCCTACTAGCATTCAAAACACATCATCCAAAGCCTCCTTTAAAGACCTCACCAGGCAACATCTCAAGCAAAGTTTGCAGTGCCATGATTGCTCCCCAGGCTGGTGAAAGTGGATAACATATACATACTAAATCTAGAGCACTTGATAATAGTTTTCAATCTTACTCACAAACACTGGCTAATCTACAATGTATGTACTGTACCTGTGTACTATGTATGTATTCTACCTATGTTCCAAATTTCAGCTGTACACCACAAATCTATTAATTACCTTTATTTTTAAAATTAATATTTTTTTGTTTGTTCTCTCTACTGCAACTGTTTATGTGCCACATACCACTGTAAAAACATGTCTCTTGTAATTTGTGTGTATACTGATCATGTCTAAATAACTAAATGTGTCTGTAATTTTTCTTTGTGGAGCTTTTCTCCCTGGGCCTCTGCTGAAAAAGGGCCTTTTTGGCTCAGTCTGACACCCCCGGTTAACAAATGTAAAATAATAAATAAATAAATAAATTGTGATTTACCACTAAGCCATGGCAGATATACAGACACCAGATCTTATCACAAACATTTCATCCAGTGCAGTCATTCAACAGTATAGGAAATGTATTCCATCATGTAGATGTATGTGTGTGTGTGTTTATGTCCAGATATAGATACATATATATATATATATATATATATATATATATATATATATATATATATATATATATATATATATTTATATATATCAAGAACATCCCATGTGACAGCAAAGCATTACAAAGGAATGAAAAGGGAAACACCAGCAACGCCTGTATTATGTAGTGGTGTTGTCCTATGTAATATCAAGACTCCATCAGACAGACATGTGTCATTAATACACGCAAACATTTGTACATTGGCCAAATACATCACTCTGTGCATTTTATTTACATTAACACAACAGTTCCTGTCCAATCATTATGTGAGAACAGTACTCTTGCAAGGTGATTTGTGCAACATCATCATCATGAAAAAGGTAAATGGGGTAACCATAGAGGGACCGGTAGTGCTGTGTGTACAATGGGGTCGTATGCATCACTTGTACCTGGAACCTTTAGGAGTCACGTGCATACCAGGATCGTGTGCCTGAGAGACAAGGGTGAGGACAACTGGAGTATGTTGTGATGCATATTAAAAGGGTTATGTGTCCAGTGGACACGTGTAAAATGGGCAGCTATGTATGAGGCAAATGTTGTTCTAGGAACCGATTGGCCTTTTGTTTCCGTAGGGTGAGATTGGGATGTGGGGGAAGGAGAGTAGGCATGCTCGTGGAGGATAGGTTGGGTAGGATGATAGGCAAGACAGCATACAGGGTCGGTATATGACACATGTCGGGGGATACACCTTGAACGGGGAGGGTTGTTTGGCAGTCACAAGCCTATGAGCCCCCAGATGGAAACAGTGTGATGGAGTTCCCCAGCCATGGGCAGTAACCACTGCACCAAAACAGCTGCAAAGGTGGCAGTGCTGGGGGCTGTCTAGGAGGGGCAGGCTCACACTGTAAATGTGACACTCTGCCCTCGAGCTGGCGTATCTGGCCTCAAAATCCCTTATTGAGCCCCCTACGCACCACATCCGGGACTGTACAACACTGGACATGTTCCTGTCTGGACCTGCTTCCAGTGGGGACAAGCCCCATCCTCAGTGGTGTTTCCACCAGAAGGTGGTGCAGAGCCAACAGAGGTGGAGGTCCAAGGCTGGGCCCCAGATGTGCTGGCATCTGGTGCCATGGCCAGCTGAAGTGGGACAGAAGGTTCTGCCGGGACCTCCAAACCCATACAGTCTATGGTGTTGAAGTTTTAACACAGATATGGCTTAGCAATAGTCAACAGCATTCAGGATTACTTATAACAGCATGCATAGATATGACCATCAACCCAACACAACAGATGGTATACATTTGCAGAGGGAGCACAACACATGCATATATACTGCATGACATCTGTACAAAGTGTAGAAGACTTATGACTGCAGCTATGAACAGTGGCCCATTATTGGTATGTCACTGAGAACCCAAGACAGTGTCTGTCATACCACTGTTTCATGTGACATATGTCCAATCAGGGATGTGATGGCAGTAACTCATCACTATCGCCTTGTACTGACTGCTATCCTCACACTATCCTCCTGCAGTTCACAGATGTGTGTTCAGTTAGTAACACAGGAAACAAATGGTTCCACACACTGACCAGTCCACAGATGGCCCTACAGATGGGGGTTCCCTCACAAACAGAGCACTGTCTTGTCAGTTTTAAAACATGCAGAATAGCCATTACCACACACAACTTGTTAAACTGGTAGTAGTCTCAATGAAGCATAGCTACACTTACATGCTGTAGTCATGTCTGGCACATTACCCTCCTGTCTTTAGGCTACTTCCCACTGTGTATGTTGTTTGAGGAACATCCATATATCATCTGTGATGCTGTTTACCAAACACCAGATCCAGGTACCACTCACAGCGACTGTTATGGGCAAACACCAACATGATGTTCCTAGATATTGTAGTGTGTTTATATGCTATTGGCTATGGGAACATCATCACAGCCGTTCCACATGCAATCAGCTACAGGAGGGCTGCAATAGGTGAAGAGGCCATCACCTGATCATGACCATCACTTACAAAACACAAGCTGCTGCTGAGCAGGTGTACAACTCCACATCCACCAAAGAGTGTGTGGGAGGGACAGGCAGAGGCAAAGTACATCAGAGAAGGGCTTGGAGACTAAAAAATAAGCATTGCCTCTCACACACCTGCCAGTACAGAGGTTCAAACCCCTGACTGACTAGTCATTACTATTAAAAGTGCATACAGTTACTCCATGTTCCACAAAGCTGACATGCTGGTGTCTGTAAGAACATATATGCGTGTTGTTGAGTGACATCTGCAACAGAGATATAGTAGACATACATTAGGTGTAGCACACATAGCTGTCAACATGAACAGATGTCATTGTCAACACAACCACACTCTGTAATGGACTCACATTGACACACTTTGCCAGGCCCACAAATACACTTCCTAACTGCTTAATTTGCCACACTGCAGTAATGCACAGGTACTACATGCACCACAGGGGTTATCCAGAGGTTCTATGAGCTAGGGCATGTAAACGTGTCGGACATCAGTCGGTATGCCAATGGGAGTTATACTGGGTGTGACTGTGCTTGGGAGCATCGTACCCCACACACAGACACAAGGTGCCAGTACTGACATGCATGTGTGCATAGCTTCATGGTTGTGTAGTGCTTGGCTGTGCAAGATGGCTGTACAAGGCTGGGTGAGGGGCAATCCTTGGCATCACGCCACACGACAATGGTGTGCAGTGTGGTACAGGAGTGTAGTGTCTGCAATGTCCCACACAGATGGGTATTGTATGAACTGTCCTGACATCTTGGTTACCATTGTGTATGGCCATTGCTTTGCAATGCATGCCATGTCTGTGTTTGATAGTCCTTGACATGGACATTGCCTGGGATGTGCACATCCCACAATAATGTGCAGTGACATGTACAAGTGTACCTAGTTTGGCTGGCATATGTTGTGTACACAGACTGTTATCCGCAGATATGCCAGTACTGGCCTGGTGTGGCAGGACCTGCTTATAGACAGCAGGTTGACCCTGCACCTGCATTGATAGCATGATACAGGTATTCCCTGGTGTGAGTGGCATCGGTCCATACAGGGCACATGTGTAAGGCATTGTATGGCCTCTGTGGATCACATTTGATGGCACCACATATGTTTCAGGCATCCAGTGGAGAACATAGTGAAGGCACATTGTCTGCAATTATGTGCCTATTGTACTGCTGTACAGGGTGCCATGCCCTCTGCAGCCCACTGCAATCACACCATGCCTACTATCTGTCATCAATGTGCAGGGTACTAGCAACATAGTCGGATATTCTAGCCAAGTGTGTTAGTGTATGACACATGGGTTCAGAACATATTCCGGGTAATAGTAGGGTTGCATACTTTGTTCACCAGGCCTTTTGCCAGATGTAGGGGTATGGCTTGCCAACACAGTCCCTTGGCTGACTGACATCTGTACCCCTCATGAGGTGGACATTGTGACATATAATATGGACACCATATAGGAAAACTACAAATTCCACTCTCCAACATGTTCAGTGGTTCGACACTCACAGCCACCTCCACACAGGCTCTGACTGTCAAACACACACCTGCCAGGTCTTGGAATAGAAACCCTACCTAACTAGTGTATCACACTACAGCATTATGCAGTTACAGCACGCGCTATGGAGATTACTGGGTTACAGCAGTCCCAGAGGTGTATTTCTAGGTGGTGACATCAGCAGGATTGCCAAAGGTAGGTATGTGAATTGTAAAGAGTGTGCATACTCTAAAAGCATTGTTTCTTTCACAGGCAAGCAGATACACACACACACATGGTCTGTCGGGGATTAGAACACCTACCAAACTAGTTTAGCACACTACAGCATTACGCAGTTACAGCACGCGCCATGGAGATTACTGGGCTACAGCAGTCCCAGAGGTATATTCATAGGTGGGTGACATCAGCAGGATTGCCAAAGAAGGGCATTCCAAATGTACTGTGAGTTGTACATGTCTGTTACCTGTGTGTACCCGCTGCTTACTGTCACGAAAACACATTTACACCTGCTTAAAAGTGTCTTATGCAGTCCTAATTGACAGTATCAACAAGGCGTGCAGGTCTTGAATCCTGGACCATGCACACTGAGGTCACTGGATGTATCACTAAGCCATCTGGGTTGTATACATGTTGCATGGAGTCTATAATGCACATCTTACTACAGATATTCCACAGTACTGAAAACAAATGGGACAGTCCCTTTGTGTACATATGTACAGTACCCTTGAATGTACTGTACTCTGTGAAACAGCAAAGACAAGTCTACATCTGTAAAACTGTCATAACTACATATATATATATATATATATATATATATATATATATATATATATATATATATATATATATATATATATATATATATATATATATATATATATATATATATATATATATATATATATATATATATATATATATATATATACACACCTATGGGATGTGTATACACACACACACACACACACACACACACATATATATATATATATATATATATATATATATATATATATATATATATATACACACATGTCTGAACACCCTTTGTGACACAGAAGGGTTCCAAAGGAACTGACGTGTACACAAAACAGAGGCATCTGTTGTTATAACATTTAAATATTAAGTAGTTCACTAGAGAAGGGATGTTTGATGTGTATGTGGAGTTTGGGGTGGGGAATGATGGCTAATGTAATCTACCCCGGGGATTGTGGAGTTTGGGTGAGGGAATGATGGGTATAGACTTACACCCCAGCGACCACTTCTGTGTCACCACTCAACAGTGGCACAGGAAAATAACATACCCAACTGTAGTCCTGTTTGACTGTGTATTCTTTACCATTCCTAACTATGTAATACTTTGCAGACACCGGTCACCACAGATGGCTACCATGGTGTACCAAAAGACATTACACATGTGTATGCCTGGCTGCAGCATTGTCACACACACAAACATGCACGCACTTGCCAGTATTGTGCATACACGTCTTGTCTATGTAAAAGTAACTAGTACAGTGGTATGCAGTTGGGGTATGTGCCACAGAACACATACAATTACACTTACTCTGATTTCACTTCTGAACTGGGTGACATCACAGGACTGATTACTTGCAGTGGGGAGGGGGGAAGAGAGAGGTTTAGCAGTTGACAAGGATAAAGGACAGTGCAAAAGGAGGTATCTCTTTGGAATGCAGCAAAACCCACTGTCATGACAGGATGCAGACACAAATACACAATCACACTCAGCCATTTGCTGACACACACACTCAGGCATTTGTTGACACACACACTCAGTTGCTAGTGGTGGGATCAGAACTCCTGAATATCTACAGATCACAATTACAGTACTATGCAGTTACAAGATGCACCACAGAGATTACACGTTCCAAGGCAGTCAGACTGCCCTTCTAAGATTGAGGACAACAACAGTGAGACTGACAGTCATGAAGTACATAGCTGTAGACCTGTGTGTTTAAAGTAGGTGCCCATTACAACCTGTATGCACAAACAAGACACATCATCTGCAGGTAGGCTTGACAAGTATAATTGTAGCACAACAGGAACCTGAACTGAAGTATGGCCATCTGTGGAATGGACAACTACTATCATTAAACAGGGTTACAGTGGGCATGCTCATACACTTAGTACCACAGGGCTGTTTGGGATGCACTATGACTACAACTACACAAGATTATACTGGGCATGCTCATACACTTAGTAACAAAGGGCTTGTTGGATGCATTGACTCAAATTACACAAGGTGGTAATGCGTATGCTCATACATTTAGTAGCACAGGGTTGTTTGGGATGCACTCCGATTCCAACAACAGAAGGCCACAGTGTGCATGCTCATACACTTACATGTACAGAACATGTTGTAATGGATTCCTATTGTAAACACACAGGTTTACTGCTATGTACATCTTATCTGTCAGTATATACGCACATCATACTGGTTTACTACCTGATACCTGTATGTGGCCCATAAATTATATATCTGTGTCTGTACTGTGTGATACACATGTATACATATACATGAAGTACTGACATATATATGTTAAGTATACCCATTCATGCATGTGTGGATGTGACAGACAATAGGTTACCTGGGACACACAGGTGGATGCTACCTACAGCATGTGTCACACACCTTGCTGCCCTGAAAGGCTACATTGATAGCAGGTTGTGGACAGTGGCATTATACGTGGAACAGTGGCATGTGCAAGCATAATGTGTGAGCCACATTGTGTAATGTTACTGAGGTGCCGGTGCCAAGATGCCCTCTCCTGGTTGTGTTAGTAGTTGTCATTATTAGCAGGACTGCTACCACATTGGTCATATACACAATTTCTGCTGCTGTCCGTCACCTTACATGAGGCATTTGCTACCAAGCACATTACTGCCACTCACAGTGATATCATGGTACGAGTGGCAACTGCTAGACCAAAACAATGAGCCAATGTCCTGCTGCTATTATGAGGTTGTCCAGTGTCTGTCATTCCGGGCTGTCATGACTGAACAACAAGCCTTCAACACAGAGCACCATGCATCCATGTTTCACATGTGTGTGGATAATACCTAGGTCACATTTACCCATATAGCCGCATTCCAAGGCAAATGTCCTACACCCAGAAGTAACACCCTGACACTTACAAGACAATTGCATTGGATGCTTATGCTAACCAGTGCTAGATGTGTGGCTTTAGTAATCCATTTGCTCAATGTAGAACCTACAATGGGGAATACTGACATCTGTGCAGTGAGGAACACCTAGCTGAAGGCGCTGTAGTGCACAATTGCACTAGCACCATATTACTTAGATCCAGACATGTGGGCCATAACAGTGGTATGGACCATTCCAGGTGGTGGTGTACACATATTCATAAAGGCTATTCACATGAAAAGACCACTACTCTGACATAACCCATCACAGGTGAGTCAGGTACAGGTAACAGTGGCAAATGCTGCATTCTAGGTTGTATCCTCATATACATCCACCACCTTGTCCCCAAACTACCAACACACATCCATATGTGGTATGACATAGTATGGTAGACCACTAGATAACCCTCGATTGGTGGACTGTACCTAGGCCTACATCAACTGTGCAAAGTACCCATGTACAGACACAGCTGCATAATATGTTATGCAACACAATACCACTGTTTGTAACCAGCTCAGTTGTACACATACCAGGGTCCCTCGGATTTTGTCAGCAATAACACAGTCGACTGTTGCTGTACACCAGTAAACAACACCCTCATGGTTTGATATGACCTAACTGTACCTGCCCTGGATATGTACATCCCACACTCATACAACATAAATGACATTACCATAACTTTCGTTATCCTTTCTACATACAGGTGGCTACAGTCATTACATACATGCACATGGCAGATAGCATGCTAACAGTACATAATGTTTGATATCTGTGTTAACAGAGGTAATATTCCCTCTCTACTGGTCACCCATGACACCTATCATATCATACAACACCCCATGTGGCATTTATGTCATTAGACATGTCTACCTAATGCAATGCCTACAAACATATCCAAATAACAGGATCATGGGACCTACACAAGGCCTGTATTAACAGACTCAGGGAAATCCAGCTCTGGTCTGTATGTTTCTGAGTAGTTCGACATATGTTCATGACATGTACAGCCATGTGTGGCCACAGCTCCTACATATACCCCATGTCAACAATTGCAAGCCATGTATGATGTGTGCTGTCTGGACATTAGCCTTAGTACCACAATAACCAGTACATGCTGGGGTGAGATGTTTACAAGCCACAGACCTTGCACATGCTTGAATGAGTGTACTGCCTAGCTCTAACAGAGCACATTGCTGGCACTCTTCCAGTAAACATGAGGTGTGTGTGGCAAATATGATGTGCTCACTGTTGACCATTACAGTGCCCCAGCTTCACCATGGCACTGTCAAGTAACAGTTTGTATGAGCATGACATGGAATAATGCTGTGTGTGTCTCGCTGATATGTGCTGTTGTCATATATGTACACTTGGCTACTTGGTGAAGGTGGTGGTGTGCTACCAGTACATGAACACAACATCCATTATTGTGTAATGCTTGGCTATGTTTCACACATGGTGTGGGGAAGGTGTGGAATGTTTCCTCTTGACCTGCTAGTGCATTTACTGATGTAGACCACTTATGTGTACATGTATTGATGTTTGTGTAGATTCCATGTGTGTGCAGTGTCTGATGTCTGAAGGTGACTGTTGTCTTAATACATCATGCTGTTGCAATACAGCCTCAACATTGCCAACTGTATATGGCAATATGCTCTAAGTACAGTAAGCCATACATGAGATATGGACACGTGGACATGACTACTAAGTGGTGGGGCTTCTTTTCAGATGAATGATTACTGAGGACAGCTCACTGGTATGTTACAACCATTCCTACAATAACCTGTGTAACTGCTATGGTCAGGTTTTGTTAACTGAAGTGGAAGACAGACAATGTAGAATGCTGTAAGGGTGACACTGAAGGCAAACCTCATGACACCTGTAACAGTAATACCTCCCCTATGCATATATTGTGCATATATTAGCACAGTTGGCAAAGGAAAGAGTCAGTAAGCTTTGTACCAGATGTGATAGTGCTGTACTTCTGTAATACCTATCATGAGATAGGCAGGTGTTTGATTCACAGCACTGGCATGTGTGGGTGTGTGTCAATATATGTCACGTATGGTTGGGAATACATCTCACATGTTATCATTTTCCTGAACACTGTTGTTGACACCAGTACAGAGTGAAGTGTAGAAAGAAAGGCAATAGCAGGTGGTTGAATATCACGCATGTAAAGTGTCTGTATGTGTGTGACATAGGTGTATATCTTTGTGAATGCCACAGTGTGTGTGTGTGTGTGTGTGTGTGTGTGTGTGTGTGTGTGTGTGTGTGTGTGTGTGTGTGTGTGTGTATGGCTGTCCATGTGTATGGCTGTCCGGTCCCTGGAGTGAGGCTGTATTTTACCATAGTATAATGTTAATGCTCCCTCCCCCCATCCACTCAATGCAATTTAGCATCCCTGTTGATGTCATCAATCGTAGACGGGCATTCTAACTGCCTGTTAACATGTACACCCTGGGGTTTGACCTATTGTTACCGTAGCCTACTGATGGACCCCCCTCCTCACATAAACTCACTGCACTGTAGTATCCCTGTTGATGTCCTCCATCTTGGGCCACTCTGACTACCTGTACATGTGTAATCTCTGTGGCGTGTCTTGTAATTGTGTAGTACTATAATGATGATATGCACATAGGCAGGGTTTCTCATCCGAACACTGGCAACTGTGTGTCAAAGTGTGTGTTGCTGTGTCTATGAATCCCTGAGTATGTGGGTGTGTCTGTGATTGCATGCTGTCATGGCAGTGGGTATTACTGCTTCCCAATGAGAAGCCACTATTTCCACTGGCCTTTACCCTTGTCATCTGGCATACCACTCCTTTACCTCCTCCCCACTTCAGGTAACTACACCTGTGATGTCACCCACTATGGATGTGATGGCTCTGAACACAGTAGCTTACTACACAGCTATTATTCCCTTGGATCATTACAACAATAAACATAATTGAAACATGGGAGAATATAACTGTGATGTGGAAGCTACAAAGTGCATGCAGGTATTGTCATACTGACCTGTGGGTAGTCAACCGTACATATGGGACACTAACCGCAAACACTGTCATACCCCGGCACATGCAACTACACCTGAAAGAGGAAGGCAGAATGTCAAGATCAACATGCTATTAGTGTTGTTACACATGATACATACTGTCAAACGTACAAAATGCATTATAAAACTGTAATACATGGTATGTCTGCTGCCTGTCAACACTACTCAACAATATTAATCAACAATTGTCTACCTAGTATATTCACCCTTTGCATCAGACCATATGAGCATGTCCCTGCGCCGATGGTGTGGATGACAGGGATGTGGCGCAGGTATCATCATATGCACAGGGTGATAATGTTTACCAGAGGCCTAGGCTGCGCAATTGGATGACATCGTGCGTGTTTGTTAGGGCCTGTGATATCATTGGGCATGTGTGGATGTTATTGCGTGTGTGTGTGTTGAGGTGCCCTACATTTGTTTCCGGTGTGTGTGTATGCATGCACACAGGTCTGGCATGTGGCTGGCCAACACAGGGGTATTATTGACAGCTGCAGACTGTACAAGGCAGGTTTCAAAGTTCACAGTGTCTGGCCACAGCCACGTGACCTGCTCCTGCCAGGAGGTGCACGGGCACTACCAGGCAGAGATCCAGATTGGGTACTGTCTGATGACACATGTCCACTGGAATTGTGTCCCTGTTGGGACCATCCAGGACTACAGGCACGTGGCCTGCTGTGTCTTGGTGTGGACTGCACATCACCAGCTGCACTGCTGCTACTACCATCACTATCAGAGCGGGCATGTTCATGTAGACCTTCAACAGGTGATGTAGCTGACCTATGTCCACGTGCCCGATGCTACACTTCCAACAGATGTTCCAGCACAGACATTCCATGCTCGAGGATTGACATGCCACGGTCAAGGACTCCCACCATGTCACCCAATCATCTATCCAAAACATCTGCAAGATGATGGTGAGTATTTGCAAGTGCCTGGAAGTTGTCAGTTAATGAACGGACAGCAGCCCTCTGAAGCCTCGGACCATCTCTGTTGTGCCCTTCAGCATGTGTCTGTGCCTCCATTACAGCCTGGAACATGTGACTGGTGACTTCAGCTGATGTACTTTGTCTCGCAGGGGCATGTTGGCCAGTGGTCCTTCTACGAGCAGCGCTGAGCACATGCCTGTGTGGGACATCATCAGTCAGTTGACTGGGATCATGGTGTGCAGGCACACCTTCCATAGTGTCCACACTTCCCTGTTCTATGCTACCACCCCGCCAACTGTCCTTCCTCTATGGCCAGTGGTGATGGGGTATGTGTAGGCAGGGGAACTGTGTGCAAGGATGAGGGGGAGACAGGTGGAATGGCAACCAATGGCAAAGATTCAGCCCTGAAAAACCTGCCTGTGCCTCAACCATACTATCATCATCACTGCTAGAGTCTGTGGGGACACTAACATCAGGTGGACTACATCAACACCTGTGAGGGGAAGACAAGAACTGTACATTACAAGTTATGCCAGACACACAGACAGACAAAGACACACAGACAGACAGAGACACACAGACAGACACACACACAGACAGAGACACACACACACAGACAGAGGCACGCACACAGACAGAGACACAGACACACAGACAGAGACACAGACACATACACACAGACAGAGACACACACACACACACACACACACACACACACACACACACACACACACACACACACACACACACACACGCGTTTCATGCAGGTGATATGGCAGATGGCTGTCAGCTTAGACAATTATAGTTTCAGCTTAGACAATTATAGTGGTAGTTATCATACATCCCTGAGTTGCACACAACAGCATGCATGTGTTATAGCAGACGGCATGCACTTAACACAATTATAGTGGTGGTTAGCATACATACCTGTATTGCACCATTTGTGTTAGTATTCTATGCCCCATACCTGAAATACAATGCATGCACTTTGCACCATTGCATTGCACTGCCATGGTGTGTGCAACATACGCCACATGTTAACAGACCATCGCTGACCTTTGTACATCTGCCACTGATGCTTTCTGTTGGCCACTGCCCCTATGTGTGAGGACATGAGCAGTAGGGTATGTCGACTACACACTATGCTTGCCTGAGCCCTAGCTTGCAAATCACCCCCAAAGCAGTGCATGTCTGATCAACATTATTCTACCTACTTGTGAGTCTAGACATTGTGCATATGGCTGTGCACATATGTTTGACAAAGCTGTCCCTACTTCGCAATGGTGCCACAGACCAGCACAGGTTTACAGTACACTGGCCTTCTCTGTGGTGTATGACCTTGCCAATCACATGTAGTATGACATGTCTTCTGCTGATGTGTTGAATAACATGCATACATGTGTAACACTATGGTGTCCTTTCCAATCTACAGTACGGTAATGGTGTCCCAATGCAGGGACGTGTTATACTAACATGAGCCTTCAGCTGATGCAGTGTTGTCTGTCCACCCTACAAATATGCAGGGACATACTGCACATTGAGCTGATGTGCATAGCCACTGCAGGGCATCATGTGGCTTCACAATTGCTATACAGTGTGAGCTACTGACACAGTTCATAGCCATCACTATGTTCACATACAATACATATCTAATGTGGAATGTAACCCACGTCACTGAGGTGTATACACACTAAACCTTAATGTGGAATGTGTGACACAGGTCACAGAAGGGTATACGGATGACACCTCTGCACATCTGCAACCATATTACTGATGTCTGGCAACTATGCCCACACATGGCTAACTTAGTAGTACTCTATGTCCCACATGCCATCTGTGTACCTCACACACATGAGGAGCAGGCATGACAGTGATGTCTGACACCAGCAAGGTGAATGTACTGTATCTGTGGCCTGATGTGGTTGTATGTGTATGTTGTGCAACACATGTATGTATTTGGATACTGTATAGGTGAATGATTTCATGTAGTGACACACTCAAGATGTTCAAGACATGTTATGTGGTGGATTCATGTTTTGCCTACAAAAGCTGTGCACAGGCCTGTATTATGTTTAGTGTTTCACATCTGCAATATCACCATTACACAAAGGCCATAGTTGTATTGTGTCGAGCCAATGTACAACAGGGTGTACACACATGCACATCACTTCTACTGTGTGTGTTGCTTCATGCCTCTGGCCATCTTCCATGGCCATGTGTACACATGTTCTGTCCAATGGTTGTGATGGTCATCTTATTTCACATGTCAGTGTTACCCCATATGACATACACCCATAGATGTCATATGCTCCACTGAAGACAGGGTTATGCAGACAAAGGCTGGTATGTATGGGATGTGAGACATGTTTTGCAGGATAGTTGAGCAGTGTTGAGTCAGCCCACTACATGTCATGGACATGTCAGATAGCACATGACATTGTGTGACATTCATAGCAAGGGTATAATCCACAAGGGTGTATCCTGTGGGCTGGTCATACTCCAGCTCCAACACATTTAGAGTGTGTGCACACATATGCTCTCTGTACAGTACTGCTCATATTCCCAACATGTGTAATGCTGATATGTAGTACCTGTCCCTACAGTAAAACACACCTCCACCATTGTATTCACTGTTGTCCACACATCTGGCAATGACAGTTTGGAAGGTTTAGTGTAGGTGTTTCATATAGTCTTCAATTGTTTCACATGGGCAAACACTATGATGCATTGCAGGTCTGACCAGTGTCCATTAACAGGACCACCATACATTATGTGTACATGTGTTATGGCAGATACCATGCAATTAATATGTTCTGTGCATTATCAAGCCTGGTAAATAATAGCAATCTCACCTGACACAGGCTGCTGTCACTGCAAAATTCCAGAGGTACCTAAACAGGAGTGTCACAGCAGTACGATCATTATCCACACCTGTGTGATAGCTACAGGGTACAATGTCCATATTAGCACATAAGCCAGTACAATACACTATACTATGGAATATGCACATCTGTGCATACATAGAGTAGCAGACAATTGTATGTGGCATGTGTGCATACATGCCTTGCATATGATGTTACATTACATATTGTACAGTAACACATGTAACAATGTGAAATATAGTTTTGTTATATGTGCAGTAGTGACTTACTAGGCAACTCCAGGCTCGGTGGTTGACAGACACCCACCTCCACAATACCAGCTAAAGCTTGTGGATGGAGGTCTGCAGGTGTCCCCAGGTTGGCCAGTAGCTCCTCAGTACGTGTGAGTGGGGGCTGGGTGAGTGGCCCCCTACCTGTTGCACCTCTTTCCCTGGCGATTGCATTAGCACGCTATTTTGCCCATCTTATGAGATCAGTGCAGTGTTGGCGCACCTGCTGATAGGTGCAATTGTGACAGCCAACATCATTTACCCTCCTGCAGAGTTCCTCCCACAGGGCATCCTACTGCTGTGCATCCTGTGGCACATGGCTGAAGAGTGTTGTGTGGTTGTCGAGGAGGTATGGGATGTGAACCTCATCATCCAAGCGGCTGTACTCCAGCAGTCTGCTACGTGGCATACCTGGAAGACATAATGATGGAGACAGGTCACAGTAACTCACAGAGAAGTACAGAAGTACAGCTGAACATACATGTGTATCACATTTATTAAGATTACAAATATGTCTTTGCAAATCTACATGACACTAACACCACTGACATGTATAAGTCACACACACATTTGATACGTACTGGTGATGTGATGTGATGTTATTGCTATATATGTGTGTGTCATGTGATGACATTGCTCATACACCATGTGGATGTTGTCTTGACATGGGCATGTCTATTTGCCTGTACTGGTGTCGTAACCTATCAGCACATGCCTGGATGTGTTCACATTAATGCAATCAACCTTAATGCTGTGTATATGTCACATATATAGTTATACATAGCCATTAGGGACATGACCTGTAACTCTGCAGACTTGCAAGCATGCATGTGTTTTGCCATATACATCTACATGGCGCTGCACAGCTGTGTAGCATCCTGACATGTATTGCCTGTGTTGCACATGTGTAACAAATGGGACAATAGCTAGCCTGATGGTATTTGCAGGGTTGGATATCAACTATAGCATGTATGGTCATAGATATCTAGTAGGCTATATGCCCTGGGCTGTTTATGAGCCTAGGCAGACAGGTTACCTAGCTGTAGGCAAAAGACAGGTAAGTTTCAGTGGACAGTTCAAGCAGTGCCACACAACTGATCCAGAGGGTTACTGATATATTTGGCATGCAGTCATCACACCATGTCACAGAGAGGGGCGATGTGCAGCTTCGCTGGGCAGGGATGCATAGTATGGCACATAGTGCTAGAGTTTGCATTCACAATGACTACTGTTGGGCATGTTTCCAGCCATGTGTTCTGAGGTGTGGCACAATTATGCAAACTATGTCATACAGTTTGTGCATTTCAGAGTCTGTCTCTTCCAGCTTGGGGGGGGGTCACTTGTTTGGCTAGATACATAGAACCGTCTGAGAATGTGCGTGATTTCTGGTAGTGTGTGTGGGTGTCCTTACTGTGTTCTGGTAAGGGTATGTGCTGGTTGTGTTGATAAGCTGCATGTGTTAACCTACACCTCATGAGTTTTCAGTCCAGTCATGGCTGTAGACTGGGCTGCCTTCCAGCTTACCCCTGTAGCTGCATCCCAAACAATGTGTGGGGTATGGTGTTAGGTGGGTTTGGCAGTGTACATGGCATAGAGATTACATTCCCCCAGGATGGCCACATACACAAAGCTGACATTAGTAAACACCTGTAGCTGACTAGTGGACATGCCTGTATGAGCATTCAGTACTACAAGTACCAAGTACTGTATTTAGTTTACTTATTGCTTGTGAAGATGTTTTAGACAGTGATGCTCACATTTAAATATTTGTGTTTTGGATGTGACAACACTGGCTATTACGGAAACATTGTAGCTACCTTTAGCAGCAATCCTCCTCTGAGAAGCGCATCACATCCTGTTAGTTGATTACAGATGATGCAAGTGTCTACAGGTCTGTTTCCTTCTCTGGGTATATACTCACATATTCACCAGGACCATGAGCTCTGTTGGGCACAGACACCCACTCTCCAAACAGAGTAATGTATCAATAGACTCTGATGCCACTATCAACATGATCAGGATATAATCAGATAGTGTGAGCCATCACCTATGAAGCGGCTATTACACATGGGCAGCTGTCTCCTACATCTTACACTCCTACTGCAGATGTTACACTGGAGTTAATGATATTCAACCTGTTTCATTACCAGTGCTGTGCTCTACCTTGCATACAGTATGTAAAAGCAGCTGTTAGGTTGGCAATGAGAGGTTGGGCTACACAAACCTGGTAGTTCAATCAGTGTGTCTCTACTCTCAATAGCCAATCTCTGTAGGTGTGCATATAGTCATTTGGCCCAGCCTTGTAAAAAGGGTCACTACACATTTGTATAACATGTACACATGCACAGCTGTTGTTGCTTGCAAACGATACTAGAGAGGACCAGCCCTGTAATGAGGGTCACTACACATTTGCATAACATGTACACATGCACAGCTGTTACTGCTTGCAAGTGATACTAGAGAGGTGGATATTACATGTGTTATGTGCATGGATAGTTACCTGGCTCTTCCAGTTATCTTTGCTATCATGCTGCTAAACTGTCAGATGAATACAAATTATATGTACCCTGTTATTGAGTATTGTAATTGTCAATAGACATAACTACTGTTTGCATAGCATAACAGAACTGCTATGTAGAAGAGAATACAGATCTACCTAAAATGCTGTACATTACACAGTTATTGGCACAATATCTCGCAATGCACACAATATTTGCACGGTAAGTCCACCTTTAACATGTTCATCTTACTTATACACCCATACATATGCTGACTGTTACAATATATCGACATATACTATCCCCTGTTATAGCACATACTTGTTGGACCAATCCTGACACTGACAGTGGCTAGAAGTGAATTGGTGGGTTCCAGGCCCATATCATTCCTTGCGGTGTATGCGGAGTTTGCCATGTGACCTACAGCAGTAAACACATAGAATACTACAAGCATTACTACTGCTCAACAATACATCACTGCAAGATAGCTATTTCCACTATATGCATTGATTACACTGTAATTCTTACAGAACAGGTACTACATACACAGACATACTACATGTTATACATACCTTCTTAGTAATCGGAGGTGTTATTGACTAGTATAATACTCGTTTTTAGTTCGTCTTTCAGTGTTTTGTACTGTCCTACAGGTAGATACAGATGGTTTGAATGTGTGACAAGGCAACCATTTATAGTTACAGATCAGTAACATGTGCTATCCCGATAACCAATTGGTGTTCCTAAGTAGCTAATTACATGCAAATCAGCTGTGCTGCTACTGCCTTAGCCAATACCATAGCTACAGTGGACTCCACTTGGTTGTTGTCCCTTTGCCTTACTTGTGAGGAAGACAGCGTGGAAGTGTTGTTTGGAATCTATTGCAACAGCTGTATGGAGATGAACAGTAATATATTGTGTGTAATGCCTAGAGGATTTTGTCTAAATGTGAGTACTGCTGTTATATTTCTGAACATTGCTACTTGTGCAGGGTTTGTCTGTACCTAATACTTCTGCATATGTTTCAGTCAGGCCAGGTTGTTTGACCAGCTCATGACTGCATAGCTATGCATATAATGTTAGGCGGTTTACAGTGTGCTTACCAGACATATTTAGTTTGGTGTTACTGTGTATCATATTGTGCTGATAATCAGTTCTTGGTAACACTTCCTGGTGTATGAACCTTTCAGCCCTCTGAAACGGGATTAGTTCATACAAACACTGTTACATCAGCAGCTGTTCAGTTGTATAACAGCAACTATTTCACATAGGGCCATGTTAGTGTGTCTGTATCCAGGTATGTTAAGGTTTCAGCAGATGTTGTACAGTAGTTGAATAATAGGTTATGGTATGACAGTATGTAGTGATGTAATTATTTTGGTTGTGGAGTAGATGTTGGTGGGTGTACATAGCACATGCAAGTGTGTAGGAATCCCCTTTATATAACGTCTATATGTGTGTGGGTATTCTTTCCCTATGTGAACACCTATCCCTTAGTGGACTAATACTATGGTAATTGCAGGCTGATTCATTAAGGCACTGTTAAATGCTTCCTGTATAGCATGCAGGTACTGTTAGTCCTTGAATCCTTTTGGCAATACATCAGAATGTAATAAAGTTTTACAAAATGAAAGCTGTCTGTGTATTTCTATCATGGATATTTGTAGTCATTGAAGTTGTGTTGGTGACTGTGTCCATAGTACATATTTGTAATAGTGTATTGGCATATGCTCTTCATATGTTATGTTCATATTGTTTAGGGGGGGAGGCGGAATGTGTGATTGCTACGGTCCATGTTATATCAGATATGAACACTTCAGATGCTGTCTACAGACATGCATGTATGTATATACATATATATATATATATATCTATATATATATATATATATATATATATATATATATATATATGTATGGGTCTACCAGAAAACGCCGACAACACAGAACACCGACAATGAGATAACCGACACGAAAACACCGAAAAATAAAAAAAAAGTTCAAAAACACAAAACTTCACATGCCCGACAAACCAAAATCCCAACAAACAACAAAACAAATACCTTTCCCAAAAAACACTCACACAACACAAGTACACCAAAACCTTACAAACCTACACTAAACCTTACAAACACAACTATCTATGCACTAACCCTAACCCTAAGGTGCGTCACTATCTCACACTTATCTTACCCGCACCCTAACTCACTTAATCTGCCCCTAACCCTCAAGTTCATCACTATCGCACACTTACCTTACACCCTTCCTAACCCTAACTCACTTAACCCGCCCCTAAACCTAAACTCCATCACTATTGCACACTTACCTTACCCACACCCTGACCCTAACGTCCATCCATATCGCACACTTACCTTAACATGTTGGTGTTCTCAGTGGCGGGATTCTCAACTGTCTGTCTTCTCCGTTGTCGATCTTCCGATGTCGGGGTTCTCGTTGTCAGCGTTCTGCATTGTCAGTGTTTTCAGGTAGACCTATATATATATATATATATATATATATATATATATATATATATATATATATATATATATATCTATATGACTAAAACACTTCTTAATATAAAAGAACGACGAAGGAGCCAGTAGCTAAGCTTTCGTCTTTTTAATAGTATCAAGAACTTTATCAAACAACAGTAAGATGAAAACCACAGTATATATACCTTAGTGGGTGTTACCAAAAAAGAGTAGACAACTGAAACCAGATAGTAAATAAATAATGTAAATCTCAGAGCCAATAAAAAACTGGAAATTATACTAAATTCCAAGGGTGAGCAGTGTCTACATAAACAAGTGCTGTAGCAGTACAACTAGTGAAGCAAAAACAAATGTTAATATATGTTTATACATAAAAATTAAATATATTATCTAAGAACATATTTTGAAGGACCTTTTTTGAAAAACATTATAAAAAGCAGACTGTCAATAATAAGACAGTGTTTGGGTAAGAGGGGAAACTTTAGCGTTGCCACCTGAGAACACATTTAATATTTAGGCTTTCATTCAAACCAGGCGGTGCATCTGAATTGAATCTAAGCTGCCAACTTAATTCTTTTACTTCAAGTAGTGTATTGATGTCACCAAAGAAAGAATCTATCTTCTGTAATATAAGAAAAGTGAAATTGACAAAGTTATCACATAATAAACTATGCTTAGCAAGGGTATTTCTGGAATCATGCCTTCTAATTGCTGCCAAATGTTCTTTTATTCTAGCAGAAAACATTCTAGAAATTTTGCCAATATAGAACGCAGGACAAGAATTGCACACTGCTGCATAAATAACAATCATAGATTTGCAATCTAAATGACTATGAAACTGGATTCTGAAATTATTGTGTTTCAAAACATAAGCACTGCCCTTGAAAATGTATGGACAAGTGACACAAGTGCCACAAGGAAACATACCAACTGTATTGTCTGAAGAAGTGGAAGCATCTAAAATAAAGTGAGAGTCTCTGTTATCAAAAGCTGTTCTAAGAGACTTGGTTCTCTTGTGTAAAAAAACTGGAGTCATTCCTAATTTATTAGGCACCTCTTGACTATTTGTCAAAATATCCCAGTTATTGAGAATAATATTCCTAATAGGAACAACATCCCTACAAATAGGGATAGGAAAAGCAACTGACCAGTCTCGTACATGGGTCTCAGGAGAGGGAGATACTAAACTGGATGAGGGAATATTATTGGGATCTGAAGGAACAGTACCAAGCAAGGAATTTGTAATGGACGGGGAAGGAGCTACAAGTTCTGTGTGTCTTCTAGGTGTAAAGCCCTTAGAAATAATGGGAGGAAATTTAGATGCCCTGGCCTCAGAAACTTCAGTAATGATCCTATATATATATATATATATGTGTGTGTGTGTATATATGTATATAGATATATTATTGCATATGTTTATCTGTACCTCCATAGATGTGTAGATGTTTTTAACCTATCTATATATCTACATATATATATGTAGACCTGTATATATATATATATATATATATATATATATATATATATATATATATATATATATATATGTATGTATATATATATCTATCTATATATATATATATATATATATATATATATACGTATATAGATACATCTCTATGTATCTCTCTCTCTATATATATATATATATATATATATATATATATATATATATATATGAGCATACACCTTTAATTGGGTACATGGCGGGTTGTCCTATTTCAACACATTCCTCCCTTTTGTGTTTTAACCTGTCTGCATACACAACTGGAATAGGTACATCCCAGGTAGCTAAGTGTTAGGTAACTCTGAGGATGGAATACATGGTTGCGGGTTCTACTCCTGGAAGGCGTTATTATTTTACCTCTCAGAGTAGACACTGGTAGGGAAAGTGTGAACAATGCACATTTACGCAGTTGTAAGCAGGTTTGCCAGTGGTGTGGGCGACATTAAGCAAAGGTTAAACCTGTGAAGCGCTCCTCCGTTTACCGTGTTTCAGCACCGCTTACTGTGGCACAAACCCGTGGAAACCTGCTTACAATGCTTAAGAGTGCTTTAATCTACCTGCATCCAACAGCCCTTATTCTGGCCCTCAAAATAACCTAACAGCTCTTGACCACGGGACCGTGAACACCACAGTCACTGACTTTACCACTAAGGCATCCAAGATATGTACAAATGTTACGGTGTTTAGAATATACATTGTACTACAGACATTCCTCACTACTGAAAACAAATGTGACAGTCAGTTGGTGTATATATGTCTGATACATGTTAATGTTCATATGTTTGTGAAATTAGGTGTTGCAATGTAACATGACAGGGTGTATTATGAATGAGAAAGGTTTGTGTTTTGTGTCCTTTTTATATTGTCCCCATACTCCATGTATACCCCTCCAGTTCACTTGTTGGACATCCGACCTAGGCCCTCCTTGATGCATGATTGCATTACCCATCATTCCTCGCCCACCCCAATCTTCACATACACAACAACCACCCCTTCTATGGTGAATTAGGTTAATATTAATTGTTATAATACCAGAGATGCATGTGTTTTGTGTACACTACAATTCCTTTGGAGTGCTTCTGTGTCACAAAGTGTGTTCATCGATGTTTATATATATGGCTATTGATGTAACTGTATTTTATATATATATATATATATATATATATATATATATATATATATATATATATATATATATATATATATATATATGTGTGCAGACATCACTGACATGCATATATATATATATATATATATATATATATATATATATATATATATATATATATATATATATATATATATACTAATTTGTAACACATATGTAATACATATGTAGACTGGAATGTGTTGGTTCACAAACTACATTACATTACAATGTACTGTACATATGTACACAAAGTGACTATCCCATTTGGGATCATTACAGTGAAATGCATATGGTATAAGATGTAGTCTCAACAGTGTGAAACACATATACACCTCGGATGGCTTAGTGGTAAGTCCCATGACTATAGTGTGCATGGTCCAGGATTCAACACCTACGATGCTTTACAAATGTTTTTTTACTCCAGAATAAGGCTCATTTAAGCAGTTGTAAGCATGTTTAAAAGTATTTGTGTGGCATTATAGCAGCGATTAAACAAACTTTGTAACGTATAATCTGTGACCACAAACACGGCCACATCCGCTAACTACTCAGGATATATACATGTCAGTGAAGTAACATCGCACTACGTGCTGACATAACATTACATTCTCTGTTGACTGTACTCTCCAGCCCACATGGGTTTATATGGGTGTTTCGAATGTTTATTATACAGACGATTACTACCTATATATGCAAGCTGTGATTAAGGTATACTTTTGAACATGATGAACATCCCTGCCTTTATCGGGATTGGAACCTCGAATGCACAGATACTATGCAGATGCTGTAACCATTACACTGTTGACATTAACGTTGCTTCCACCTATTTCCTATTTAGATGATTTCTATGTGTAATCTAGGCTAAGCAAAGGGCGGAGGCCCCCAAACTCACTGAGCTTCACATACTCTTGAAATAACAACATATAACAAATGTACTGTGAGACAATACATTACATTCCTAACTACATTAGGCATAGCCCCTCACTGACACACTTCAAGGGAAACCTTGTTGTGTGAATGGGTAACAGAATATACACCCCTGGGATCATGTGCCCCAGAACCATACAGCCAGGGGGTGGGAGAGCCTGTCCAGTTTGATAGCTGCGAGACCTGCTGTGGGAATTGAATGGTGTTGAATTGTCACATTAACGTGCCCTCTTTAGATCACTAAGTGCCCCTATCACCCTCCACAACCCCAGTCTTCAACAGCTTCCAGCAACTCTGCCTGGAATTGTTTCATTGGCTATGCTTCACAGGGGCTCAGTTACTTCATCAATGGTGCATGGAAAGCCAACACACTGTAGCTATGCTTCTAACTTCCCTTGGGCAGATAGGTAGTAGGCTATCTGTGAACTTCTAAGGTGCAGGCCATCACAGCCATAATATGTGAATAAACAGATCACAATATACAGTGAGAAATCACCATGTAGTCAGGAAACAGTTAAGTACAGCAAGAACATACAGAACACTGATACTTAGTCACTCCAAAAGCCTATCGTGGAAGCTAGAAGACTTGTATAAGTTTAAGGCTTTTTATTGCTTACCAGTAGGTTACCTACAGGGGAGATGAAAAACAAGCACAGATGGGGAACATGCATGCAACTATACCATACCAGCCTATGTGTCAGCCTTAGGCTTTGGAATATTGGCCAAGGCTATTGGCACCCCCATGGTGCCTTATTTAGGAGAGTCTTGAAGGTGAATACCAGCTCCGTAAACAGCACAATAGCAGATTCAATGAGGGTTATGCTACTCAGCACCAGGGGTTGTGATCACAACATGAATGCACTCACAGCACTCCTCAGGATGGACAACATCAACATCTGCGCAGTAACTGAGATCTGTCTTAAGGCTCCTAAGAGCACACCAGCACTGCCAGACTAATACCCGTACCACACATTTCAGCCACAGAACATGGACTGACACAGACATGGAGGGGCTGTATCCATATTCATCAGGGATACCTACACCTCCAGGTTAGTGGGGCAGCATGATACCTCTGAGATAATCCATGTGCAGCTAACATCAGCCACAACTGCAATGTAAACTATGGCCTGCTACGGATCACCCTCCATGACCCAGGACCACCACTCCACCTACCTGGAGACAGTGGAGAACATGACAGTCCTAACGCACACCCTGGCATTGGATGATGTCAACTACCATACCATTAACTGGGAAACTTAGTCCAGTACTCACTTCCAGGCCCAGCGCCTTCTGGAATTTATCACCTCATATGCCCTGTATCAGGTGGTAACCTCTCTAACCTGGGGTGGAAACTACTAGATGTGATCATCACCAACATGGGCAACAGGTGCACCATAGCAGTGTTTAACCGGTCACTGGTTAGATCTGACCATGAACTATTCACTGTTTCTACACCCAAGCATCTCCCCCACCCACGGATATCACAGTGTATACCTGTCCTACAGCTAAATTTACACTACTGGTGACAGGGGTGGGGGGTTTCACAGCCCCCATACTAAGGGGAAACACTGCTCAAGATACAGACAGATTTACAAATGCAGTCTATACACACCTACATGGATGTATGGATCGTGCCATCACTGGTAAACCAAGACTCACTCCTCTTAGACAAGGACACCGGTCTGGTGGACCTCTGCAATAAACAGGCTATACTACAGAAGTAGGACAGTGTTCCATACAAACAGCTAATCCCATGAAGGGCAGACATCCATGACCACTATTAGTATGATACGTAGGTCCCTCATGACATCATCCAAGGCTAACATCAGCAGGAGAATATGCAAGGATTCGAAAGATAACCACAAAGCCTTCTTTGGCTATGTCAAGGATCTATGTGGTGACACACAGCTATGCACTGTGCCAGTGAAATATAGCACAAAATATGCTGACCCTACTGATATCACCAACATGCTTGCAGATACATTCAGTGCATACTTCACCCCCTAAAGAGCCCACGACTCTACCCGAAAGTTACAGTATCCCAAACATCAGAGGCACACAGGTGGAAATGGCCCTCTCTAACAGCAGAAAACTAGTCAATGGAGGCAGATGTTGTCCCAGACTGAATCTTGCAAACTGTACAAGACAACCTGCCCCCCACCTATTTAAGCTTTCCAACCTCAGCCTCTCTACAGGCTACTTGCTCATACAATGGCACATGGCAACGGTTATTCCACTCCATCAACGTGGAATCACAACTGACCATGGTAACTACCACCCCATAAGCCTGACTAGCCTGGTCTGCAATGATATGGTTCGCATCCTCATGGCACTCATTAACAAAGACAATGGTAACCTCCGAACACTTGACCCAATCCAGGTCAGCTTGGTTGAGTGCAGTTCATGCCTACTGAACCTGTTTGATGTCTTACATACAGTCACCAAGACATTAGATGATGGGGGAGGTGGTACACACATACTACCTGGACCTCACCAAGGCTTTTGACACCATGCCCCACTCAGGTATTATTGATAAACACATCAGCCTGTACATACACCCATACATCACAGGTTGGGTTGCCAAAAGGCTTACATACAGAACCCACATGGTACAACTAGCGGTCTCCAGGTCCAACTCTTGACCAGTCATGACTGGTGTCCCACAGGACTAAGTCCTGGGAGCCCTGCTGTTTGGCATATATGTCTCAGAGGTACAGGCAAACACAGGTGGACTACGGCAGACCATGTTTGGCAATGACAGTGAACTGGGAGCCATGACTGATAGTCCAGCTGACACAGACATCCCTCAAGGGGCCTCACAGAGAGCATCACAGGGTGTCAACGTCACAGCTTCCAGCCAAGTGCCACTTACTACATGGTCATTCCATTATGGAATTGGCACCCACATATTAACACATAAGTGGCAGCCACTTTAATATGGACGAGGTAATGGGGTATCTGGGGCTAAGGTAGATAGTGATCTCCCCTTTGACAATCATAGCTCCACAGTAGTTAGGACATCCTTCTATGTAGGCCATCTGATTACTAAAGGATTCCCATCTAGACATACTGGGGTTATAGTGGCCCTTTACTCATCACTCATCAGTCCCATCATAGGGTATAATAACCCATGTGGGATGTATCTCAGAAGACACTTCCAACAGCTGGGAGGTCCACAAATGTACCTCGCCAAGGGGAATACTGGCCTCCAACATATGGCCTATGCAGCCAGACTGAATAAACTCCTGCTTTACTCAGTGGCATCTCGTTTACCCAGAGATGATCTCCGCTGGCCAACACAGCCATGTCAAACTCAGGCTTGATGGATATGCTCCACCTATGGGAATCCATGTCACAGTGAGCCACACACTGTAGTGAGCTGAACCTTTCCACAACAATAACTGGAAGATGCTGGAGGGACAGCTTTCTGTCACAGACAATCCCCATAGTTTGGAACAACATCCCTAACTACATTATACATAGCCCCTCACTAACACTCTGCAAGAGAAACCTTGAAGAGTGGATGCGGAACAGTAGATATGCCCCAGGGATCCCGTCTTTGGCTCTGCTCCACAGAGGGACAGATAATGAATCAATGCGGTGGCAAAAGCTGACACATTTTGGCTGGGCTTATGAATGGCCTCTGGCAGTTGACCAAGTACCTACCTATGAATCTATACATACAGTATCTGCATATGCTGATAGTTTAATTTACTGTTCAGGTGTTGACTTACCTTGTGCCAATGGCAGTTGTGTGTGCAATAGTTGAGGGCTGCCTATGTTGGATGCGCACAGCAGACTACCTGTACATGACAATTTACAGGTAGTCCTGTATGTGTGCCATCCATTTTTACTGTGTGTGCAGGTGGAGAAAAGTGTCAGTCCCTAGGTGCCTACACTGCCAGTGTGTGTGCTATACGTTCCCTCTTTGCCAAGGCATTGGCATACTGGGCACACCTCCATCTGCCTACTGGGGCTGGCTCTGGGTGTTCATTGTCTGAGTACCTCTATGCCTGTGGGGCCCTTGGCAATGGTGGTGGGCTGTGAAGGCCTTCACCATTCTGTCCCTGCTGCAGCTGTTTCCACAGGACCATATTGTGTAGCATGGCACACACTATGGAGATGTGGGCACATGTGTCTGGAGAGTACTATAAGGCTCCACCAGATATGTCCAAGCAATGGAACTGTGATTTCAGCATCCCAAACACACACTCTATGATGATTCTGGTCTGTGCGTGTGCCTCATTATGGCATTCCTGCATGGGTGTGTGTACATTTCTGATGGGAGTCATCATCCACGATTCCAGTGCATAGCCAGCATCCCCCACCAGGTGGCCATTTGGGATGTACCCCCTGGCAAATAACTGATACAGCTGTGAGGCATGTCAGATGTGGGAGTCGTGATAGCTTCCGGGGTTGCCAGCACACACATCCATGGTATTGCCCTGGGCATTGCACACGACGTGGCAGTTGATGGGTGGGTATCTCTTGCAGTTTATGTTGCGCCTATCCTGCTCACCGGGTGGTGACTTGATGTGTATGTGCATGCAGTCTATTGCACCCAGTACCTCCGGGTATTCTGCCACACAGTGGAAGAGATGCATATTGCTGGCCAACTCCTCCTGCATTCAGCGGAAGTATATGTGCTCATTGGCATGTGGTAACATGGCATCCAGGAACTGGTGTAGTACCCTGGATGCTGATGCCTGTGAGATCCCCATGATATCCCCAGTTGGTCTTTGAAAAGTACCTGTAGCTAGTATTCTCAGGCTTGCACATACCTTCGTATCCACTGGGATGGGTTCCCCTCTGTTTGTTCTGGCACTGAGGTGTGGCCGGCACAGCTCCACAAATTGCTGTAGGATGTCCCTGTCCACCCTGTAATGCTCTACAATCTCCAGATCATGTAGCCCCTGGTAGGTTACCCTGGGTCTGAACACTCTTGTCCTCCTCCTCTGGTGCCTGAGGTGGTCATGTGCATCATCCTCCACACCACCTTCAGTCTCCAACACATGCTGGTGGATCAAAGCTATGGCAGCCCCTATCATGTACATAATAAAAGTTCTCTGGCTGTATACACCACTGGTGCAGAGTGTATGGGAATACACAAATGTGTGTAAGGTGCTTTCACACTTTATAGTATTGTGCTATGGATGCTGCTGATGTCAGTGAGTGTATATGAGCTATTCCAGCTGCAGCGTGTCTTAATTATGGGTTTTGCAATGAGTACTGCAAGTGTGGGGCCTTTACTGTGGATATCTACTTGCCTGCCTTGATTAATCTGTTGCCCTTTAATTCACTTTTAGACCTGGATCCCCTCCCATTATCAGGCATGCAACCACCTGCCATCTTTCTTGTTTTGTACTTTCCCTACCCAGTCATGGAAAAATGTGCCTTGTAGCTGATATACTGCAAATTGGCTTTGTTCTGCTTTGACACTTTACTGTTTTCTTTGCAGTACAGATGTCGTCCCTTTCCTGTTCTGCAGGTAGCTGCTTGCAGCCTTGTTAGCTGTTGTCAGAGGCCCACTGTAGGCTCCTAGGTGTTAATTAGTCATTTGTACTCCAATTTCACTGCTGCAGCATTTCCTTATTTCTTTCCTATATCCTTCCTGTTTCAGCTGCAGTGCATGCTGCGCATACCCATTTACCAGGTTTACGCACACTTTCATCTCCGTTCACATGCATATTCGGTTACCTTGTCTACTCTCAGCTAAGCATAGCTATGGCCAATTTGACATACCCCTATCCTGCAGCTTTGCCTAGCTAGGGGCAAACCGGTTTAGCAATGCTCCAATGTGCTTACAGCAATGGTGACACACACTTCTCTTGATGTCATCTTTATCTCAAGGGCACACCTCGGTGTTATAACGCTACGTTGTGAGGTGCATCCTTACACCAGCGGGGAATCTGCGATTCACAATTACTCCTCTCATTTGCATAGCATTGCCTACTAATTCCTAGCTACTGCACATAACACTGTCACTGCCCCTTAGCAACCCTTGCGCCATAGTATGGTGTAGCATACCTGCCATTGACTATTATGGGGAAATCATGATACGTGTTTCATTGCAGTTTTATTCTATATTTTTATATATTCCTTGTGATCCCCTTTGCGCATGCTGCCCTGCGCTTCCACGTCGCAATAGTGCAACTATATATATTAAATGTTAATTTTATATTTTGTACATTTTTTTTATGCCAGTGGCTATATATTTAGCCATTGGTATATATTAACAATATAATATATGTTTGGTTGGCTGTCATGGCTCTGATTTTATGTTTGCAAAAATGTAAACCATTTTCTGCGGTTTACATTTCTGCATGCTTACACTACACCTGAACCACTTTCTAAATCGCTACATACCTTCATTTGCATTCTGCACTGCTGCACATGGGGTAATTAGCATACAAGGCTCAGGAGTTGTGTGGGTGTAGCATACGCAGGTAGTGCCCGTGGAAACAGCTCGTACCTGAATCACTCGGTGGCCATATTTGGTGTTAGAACGTCGATGCCACGCATGCACCTGGAGCAAGCTTCATGAATCCCGGGCTTATTTTTTAATCTGAAACTACATCTGCAGTATCAAAAATCATCTGTAGACCTGCCACAGGATGCATGCTCATTTAAAATAGTGTAGGCATGTAACAAATATGCTGTACCTCTGTTCCAAAAGAGCTGACGTAAAATCTCAAATCTATAATTGATAGAATAATTTTAAAAATAGAGTGTGCTAGCCTACGTTTTTAAAAACATTTTAAACATAGTATTGTCCATTGTGTGTTTGTGTGTGTGTGTGTGTGTGTGTGTGTGTGTGTGTGTGTGTGTGTGTGTGTGTGTGTGTGTGTGTGTGTGTGTGTGTGTGTGTGTGTGTGTGTGTGTGTGTGTGTGTGTGTTGGGGGCAGTTAACATGCAGATGACCTAGTGGTTTTTAATAAGTAGATAAGTCATCAATCCCATTTTGTCACATCCTGATTAATCACCTACATCCACTAAGATATGTATGTGTGTGTGTGTGTGTGTTTGTGTGTTCATTTGCATTATACATGTACACACACACACACACACACACACACACACACACACACACACACACACACACATGCACACGCACATGCACATGCACACACACACGCACATGAACACACCACAGTAGGGCTCCCAATACGGTAGTTAAAGTTACATGTATTTCATTAAAGTATGTATTAGTCCAAAAATTTCATTAAAGTATGTCTCAGTCCAAAAACAGACAGAGAATTTAAGCAGTTGTTGTTGGCTATATCCTTAACCCTGAGACTAACCTAATGTCAATCTTCCTGTAAATAAGGAACAGCCATGTGATGTGAATTGGCATCTGGGAAGGAAGAAAAATGAACCTGCTGTCAAGCATTTCAGTTAGTGTTTCCACACTGAGATTAACTGACATGGCCACCAGTAAATAAATATTAGTATGCTTTACAGTTTGGTTCCACCAGCTTAGTCCTTAGTAATGAAAAATCAGTCACTTTTTGCTTGCATCTTCAGTAAAAAGCCTTATAGCAGGAACAACAGTACAAGCAGGGCTACGATATGCACCCTGAAGGTAAAACAAAACAAATTAAAGGCTAACAATGTTTGTAAGTTTAAGACCTTCTTTGTATCCACACTTTCTATAATAATGCAAGAATTTATAAAGAATAAATGTGTTACAAAACAAAAAAAATAGTTTTATTGTCTAAATTATGAAAGATCACAAAAATGTCAGTAGCCTTCTACATTTAAAAGAAGACTGAAGGTGGGCCCATACTTCGGAATTCATGAAAAGTTTCTAGCATGAGCTGTACAGCTTCCAGTAAAAAGGCTCTTCCAATGCAAAGTACCCATTTATGACTCAGGAACATACTAGTAATGATGATATAAGACTTCTTTATTAACTAATTTTCATGTTCCTGAAATGCAATTACTATTGAGATGTGCAGATTATGGCTGAGCTACAAGTCTTGGAGGTGACCTGCTGCTTGTGTAGGCAGTGGAATTTCCCTATCAGTCATTCTTGCACATGCACACTCACACACACACACACACACACACACACACACACACACACACACACACACACACACACACACACACACACACACACACACACACACACACTCACACACACACACACACACACACACACACACACACACACACACACACACACACACACACACACACACACATCACAGTCCCTGTACCTGTCCCTACCCTCCAGTGGTTCTTCCCACAACCATAATGCCATTATGGCACACATGTATAAGGTCCCAATGTCTAGTGTATTCCTCCGCTCCAAAGCTACAGTTACATTGTTGGTTCTTCTACAGCATTTAAAGAATCATCCCTCTTGGTCTAGAGGCTTACTCCACACCCATGAACCTAATGAAGCGCTTGCTGTTACAGAATGTATTACTTGTGTCCAGTGGTTCCTCCCTCAATCCCCATACTACCAATGGTGTCATTACAGCACTTTAGAGTGTGTCCAGTGGTTCCTGTCATCCCTGTTATTTTGGTCTGTGTCTTAAGGCACTTTATGAAGTAATTCATGGTGTCAAATGTATCCCTATTGCTCCCCAAGCCTCACTGTAATGTTGGTGCCATCATGGTACTTAAAGCATTCCCTGGTCTCTAGTGTATCCCCCTGCCACAGTCCCCATAATAAAGCTAGTGATGGTACAGCACTGTGTGCCTTTCTGCTGGTGTCAGATGTTTTCCCCACCCCCTTGATTCCTGTAGTGATGTTGGTGCAGCAACAACACTGTATCCCCCTACACTGCCCAGTACTCTTAATGCCAGTGCTGGTACAGCACTTTGTACCATTCTCTTTAATTTATGGTGGGTCCTCTTCTGATGCCCATAATAACATTGGTGCTGGTACAACACTGTGCCCTCCCCCTGGTCCCCATAGTAATGATGGTACCAGTACAGTGCTTTGTATTTTTCTGCTTGTTGTCTGGTGGTGCCCCACAGCCCCTGATCCTCTCTTAGATGTTGTTACTGTTATGGCACTGAAATAGTAAGTCCTTGCATCTAGTGCCCACCCCAAACATTTGAAGTTGAACACAGCCTGTTTCCTGTGTTTGCTACTGTGACACGCTGGAGATGGTTATGCTAATCTACATAGATGAGCACTCTCTTGGGTCACACAACCATGTAGGTATGCTTTTCTGGAGGCTGTTCTGGGGAGACAGAGTGCATGGCTAATTAGCATATGCCTCCTTTCCCCCAAGAATACCTAGATAGCATTCAGCATAGCCATGGACCAGACCTTCATTGTTCTGCACATCTTCATGTTGATGCAGCATGCAGCACAGTGTAAGGGTGCTTGTTGAATATCAAAGGGTACTACAATGTGGACATGGCTGTGTACACATCATGACACCTTTATGAATACAGCCCACAGTGTAAGAAAAATATTTTAGTTATTTCACACTCTCACCATTTGAAACTTTAAAAGGCCAAGATATTTAGTCTAAATGAGCACTCTTATTGCATTAGACACCTTTGAGGACAGAAGTGAGATATTCTCTCCCAATAAGAATGTATTTGACTGCATTCTGTACTAAATGTAGACCAGGGGTATAACTCTACTCCATAACCCTGTTTATGGTGCATTACAGCTAAGTAACCTTGAAATAACCTAGAGCTGACTTAATCTGATTAACTTCTGTTATTCATTTTCATAGGTTTATTAATTCAGCATCTTTCTTCGTGAAACAGAAAAAGATGTACTCTTCACTAACTGAGCAACACGAATCTTATGTTATATTTTGTAGAAAATCAGTTAATGTTATGCCAGGAAGGTATAACAAGTCCCAAGAGCTATAGTTTCTGATGAAGATTTTTGCTAGTTTGTTATTTAAATTCCTGTATTTTAAGCCGAGTAATGAGTTTCTGATGAATATTTTTGCTAATTTGTTATTTAAGTTCCTGTATTTTAAGCAGAGTAATTATGACAATAATGACTGTACATCAGTTCATTGTCTCACTCTAGGATAATGTTTTCAGTAATATTTGGTAACTTTTTTCATATGACAGCACCAGTTACCGTAAGAAAGTTAACAAAAAGTGGATGAATGAAATTAGTAAAAAAATGGGAGGATTAAAACAAAGATTAAGTAGTAAGTTTTATCAACTTTTGTTGTTGCATAGAAAACAAGAATATCCATTCCAAAAAAAGACAATAAGTTGGATATTTTAGATATAACTGTTTATGAATTTGCTTATCAGCCATGAATATTTAGTAGAATCTTGCTGAAAAGACTAGAATTTTGAGGGTTAACTACCGGTACTTGAGTCCCTGTCACTGAAAAACTACTGTCTTAAAGGCAGGAACTCAAACTCCTTGTAGCTTGTGGGCTGCTTCTCAAGTTTCAGTCTGAACATGAGTTCAGGCATGCATCTATGGGGAGGAAGTGTGAGAAGGATTTTAGGATTAGGGAGCGGGAAGGGAGTTTAGGGTTTAGGAGCAGGAGGGGAGTTTTAGGGTTCATAGATTCATAAGTTTGTTCTAGGCTAATGAGGTCTTCAGAAGCATAGCCATGCATCCCAAACGTATCTCACAAGTCGAAGCCTTAGAGGTTATTTTAAGGAGTAATGTAACCTAGGGTATGACTTACAGACTGCCTCTGTTCATTACAGCCATAAGTGCTAGAACTGGGTCAAAATTCTGATTTCCTATGCACTAGTCCAGGTTATGCTTGAATAGGGTCAGAAGAACTCTACTTCAAATGAATAGGAAAGCCTGTTCCAGAAGAGGTGAATTCTCTGAGACAAATTCTTGTCCCTTCCCTCCAATATGTCCTGTTTATGTCTCAAGCAAGATTCAAGTCCCCTAGGTCAAGTAGTTCTGATGCTATTGGTTTTGTATATTCCAAGGATGCCTTATATGCCAGACAGAGATAGCCTCTCAACAGTCTGCAGGAAACAGGATTAGAAAGATGTTGATGAATTTATGTTTGTGGAGGGAATCAAAGTATTTTGTTTAGAAACTGATCAGGGAATTTAGGGACAGGGAGAGGTAGTGGAAATTTAGAGTAAGGGATCAAGCAGTCAAGTTGGAAGCTAGGTGGGAGTTTTAGGGTTAGAATTTAGGTTCTGGTTCAGCTATGTAGTTTTAAGGGATCTGATGTGGGTAGGGCTACATAGATGTGGGAAATTAGGCTAGAGGGAGTTTGATCTTTTGCTTTTTGAGAATGTGGCAGCAAACAGGTGTCTCACAAACTACTAGTATGTTATCTAGGTTAAACTTTTAGACAGCATTTCTGTGGAAAAGAATTGGTCCAAAGAATTGTCTCACTGTGGAAGAATATAGCCCACATACATGGGCACACCATTTTTGAATGCATGGCCAGACACTTGTAAACAGAAGTACACATATAATTTCAAGCATCCTTATTTCCTTATTATTTTTCACAAAATCTGCTCTTACAATAAAAACAGTTTTGTGACTAAAGGTATATATGAAATGACCAAGTATCCATTTTGTACATTTATATTATATACCACAGTACAGCATTTATAACTTGTACCAGTTTTTGTTTTGATGGAATAGATCTTATTAGCAGCAGCCCACCACCACCACCAAGTTACAATTTCACTTTAAATATATGCTATATTTTCTTCATAGTACTGTACCCTGAAAAATTAAAAGCAACAAGAGGTTTATGGAAGAAAAAGTTAAGTTCATGTATATTCTATATTTATATTTTCATTTTTAGCTAACAAATATCACAGTAGTCCTATTCCTAAAATTTTGGAATTCTGCCCTGAATACTGTAAAAAATATATAGGATGAAGATCAGTGGAAATTCTTCAATACTGAAAAACAGCTTTACAAACTCATTTTAAGTCTATAATAAAAAAAGAGAGAAAGAACAGAAGAGAAATGTGAACCCTTTTTTGTGTGATTTGTATAATAAGTCTATCTTTTCAATGTAGTAGTCATAAAAAAAAAAGATTTCAGTAATGTGTATAAATGTGGCTTACATTAGGGGCAAAAACTGAGTTCTAATACATGCTTTCTTTTGTACTTGGCTTGCTATATTCATTTCATCTCCTTTGGCAGTTAAACATTTGAAATGTGAAAAGATATAGGAAACTGGAAGCTGAATGCATTAACATGAATGCTTTTAGCATTTTAGTACACCTTACGTGATGGTAATGCAAAGTTTGTAAGAGGTGGGAGCAGACAGCAGGTTTATGTGCTTCTTTTACTGGAGTTATACGTGGCTCAGACACATTATGGTTGTTGCTATAAAACTATTTCTCTTAGAAATACTCATGCTTACTTTATGTAAAATATCTCAGGTTTGAAGAATCTTCCCGTTAGCCCGTAAAGTTCTGACCTGAATGATTTTGAAACTTTTCAGCTGATGTTAATGTAATATGATTGCAAAGGTAGTAGGAGAGTACAATTTTCATTTGGCTTTTGTATTTTTTCTGCTCACTATCATTCTGACTAGTGTCACAAAAAGGACCCTCCCAAGAAGCAGGACATACATTATGAAATATAAATTAAAAGTTTCAGGTAATATTAGAAAAATGTACTAAGAAGAGATTTCTTATTAGTTGTGTGACTGAAACTGAACTATCTTAATGGGAATTTCTTGACACCTTAGCTAAGGCTGAAATAAACAGAAATGTTTCTCTTCATATCTGAAATATCTGACTATAAACAGACTGCTGTTAATTCCAAATGCTGATTCAAGGCTCATTAAAATACTTCATACTGGAAGTTTTTTGATTTTTAACTTCTCTTTCCTGACACATACAAGTAATGAGATGATTCTATTTTATGAATGGATTTTAAACTACTTCATTATGCACTATATTCTAATTAGAATGTGGAAAATAGAAGAACATGCTTGAACACTGAACAGCAGCAAATATTATGCTGTTTAATCTGAACAGTATATTGTTAATGCATGGAAATGTTGCCATATACAGATGTTAGAACAGAGAGCAGCAGGACTGCATGTGTCTTTGTGTTAGCATAGTATGCATGAGTTCAAAGTTAATGCAGAAGAAGACACATACCATACCTGGGGAAGTAAATAAACCTCGCCTGCGGAGAAATAAGTCCAGGTCTATGAGGTATTGAGAGGGGACATCGTGCCTATCTTCGGGGATATTTAATGAGAAATGACAACTTGCTGCTGTCAGTTCATCAAGGGCTGCTGTTACATCAATACAAAAGAGAGAAAAAATATAAATAGGAAAGTGTTAGTGGCTTTTTTAGTTTAAGTAGTGCTGGGAAAAATATGAATTTGCCTTGATGTATTTCTTAGTATATATATGTACGTATATATTTTTATGTGGAGACAGTCCATATTTACACAGGTAGAAGTGATCAAAACTCTCATTTAATCACTTCTGCCAGCATTAAGTCCATCTAAGATTGTAGACAGTGGGGGCTGGAGACTTTGCCCTTTTCCCACTGTAGAGTGATCTTGGAATTGGTATATGTAATAAACAGGGGGGTGGGGTGCAGGGGGGGATTGCCCCCCTTGAAAAAACATAAGTGTTTTATTTTTTCAGTGTTTTATCTTTTGATCTTATGAGATTGATGTTTAGCCATTCGAGATTGCTGTACTTCAATGTTTTGAAGTACAACTATATATATATATATATATATATATATATATATATATATATATATATATATATATCCAATAATTTACAATTACCTAAAGCAACCAGAAACTTTGATTTTACATGGAGGGGACTTTACCCCCAGTAATTAAATATACTAACTCCAATAGTCACACAACCATGAAGAAAGAAGGTAACTCCAGAAATTATATTATAATAGTACTAATGCAGTTTGACTGTAATATAATTTGACCACTGTAACCACAGACAAAATTAACAGAAAGTAGTGGCACATGATGAAATCAGCTGCAGCTATGTATGCAATCAACCACCTGAACAAAATAACACAAAATCATCCATATCTGTACATAATAAGGTAACCTTTCAGCAGCTATTAGAAAGATGAACACATAGAATGAAATATTGGAAAGTACTGTTTGATACATATGCTTCATCATGTGCCACTACTTTATGTTAATTTTGTCTGTGGTTACAGTGGTCAAATTATATTACAGTCAAACTGCATTAGTATTATTATAATATAATTTCTGGAGTTACCTTCTTTCTTCATGGTTGTGTGACTATGGAGGTAGTATATTTAATTACTGGGGCAAAGTCCCTCCATGTAAAAGCAAAGTTTCTGGTTGTTTTAGGTGATCAGAAATTAAACATATTTGTCTCATCTATGATCACATTATCTTGTTATTTATATATATATATATATATATATATATATATATATATATATATATATATATATATATATATATATATATATAGATGTGTGTGTGTGTGTGTGTATACACACACACACACACACACACACACACACACACACACACACACACACACACAAACACACACACACAAACACACACACACACACAAATGCATATAAGTAAATGTATACGTATATATCAACAGCAAAGAAACTTTGATTTATTGGCTAGCACATTGTATCAGGTAATTTGCTAGTCATTAGCCTTGGCTGTAGTTGGCTTCCAGCTTTCTGAAGATCCTGGGTTTCAGCCTGATTCAGTAACAGCCCTGGGTCCTGGGGTTTTGACAATCCTATTTTCCTTGCACATTTTTGAATGGTGGTAGAGGTCTTATTTGCCAGTTTCTTAAGTTTCATTTGGGATTTATCCAAGTGGCAGTGGGCATATGTAGGGTTTCGGTACAGTTTCATTTTCTGCATCCATTTCTAGCTGTGGCTTTCTAGTCAGGCAGGCATTGTAACTTATGTGTACTTCAGGTTAGCCTCACCCACTTGTCAGTTACAGTGCACGCCTATTTTTTTCCTCACAGCAGGCTTTCCCATGACAAAATTTCAGTCAGGACTATATGCTTTGAGCTTTTTAGGTGGACATACACCCTCAGTACTTCAAGCTTTTATAATCACTTTCCCTTTGAGGTTTACATTGCTTTTATAGGATTAGGAAGCTCAGCAAACTATCTCTCCAAATATTAACTTCATTTTGCAGACCTCTTAGTATATCTAATTAAAAAAGTTAAGAAAGGCTGCAAAATAATCTAATTGTTAGGGTGTTCAGGTTCATTATGCAGTGATAGGTATCTATTTCTATTCAATGACACACCCAATTTCCCTGATTTTAGCACATTATTTTGACTCTTAACTTCACACTGTTCATATTATAATTTCTTATATTGGGAGGAAGGTCTTATTATGATTATATATGCATATACATATATATATATATATATATATATATATATATATATATATATATATATATATGTATATATAGATTTTATATATAGATATATATATATATATATATATATATATATATATATATATATATATATATATAGATGGATTCCTATTACAAGAACGAAAGTTCACTACTTCGAACTTGTAATAGTAAGCCTCACTTCTGCGAAAGTTCACTTTAATGAAAGTGAACTTTTGCATAAGTGCACTTCACCAAAAACACCGCAGCACAGTGGAGGACATAAAAACAAGCTAGGTCCTCCACTATGTGCGATAGTCATGGACTTTAGGGTTGGGCACGGTTAGGGTAAGGGGATAGTTAGTAAAGCTATCCCTTACCCTAACCCATGCCCTAACCCTAAGGTCCGTGACTATCGCACCATAGTGGAGGACATTGCTATGTCCTTCACTGCGCTGCAGTCTTCATGGACATTAGGGTTAGGGCACGGGTCATAGTAAGGGTATAGCCCATAGGGCTATCCCCTTACTATGACCCGTGCCCTAACCCTAAGGTCCATGAGTACTGCACAGAAGTTCAGTACAACACCCGTTCGTTATACTGAACTTTGTGTAAATGCACTTTCGATTAAGTGCACATTCGCTGCAGTGAGCATTCCATGCACTATTTCAAATTAGTGAAAATTCGATCCAGTATATGGAACCCATATAGATATGTATATATGTAGGCACACACATATGCATATATATGTATAAAGTAATTGTAGTTAATTACTTGTCTACTTGCAAGTCACTTATTATGTCAATTCTCAAACTAACAACACTACTATCTTCATGTATTTTTGACTGTCCCTGATTATTGTTTTATTTGTCTCTACTTTGGTTTTAAGGGATTCAGATTGCATATTACGTTAGTAGGGGCTCCTGGTCTTGTGTTTGGATTATAGCACTGAGGCACTATCAGATGCAGGGTTCTATTCCTGTTTTCTTTTTAGATAATTCATGTAACATTAGGGTATGCTAATGACTGTACTGCAGTCAAAAGAGCAATGCTACTGTGTGAGTTGACCCCAGTTTAAAGCTTACTGAATGATGATCTCTGCATCAGTATCATTCATTTTTTGTTGCAGCTAGTGGGCCCCTCTTTGTTTGCCCCCAGGGTTACAAAAGACATGGGGTTTGGATGAAGTCTATGTGTGTTAATGTTTCTTGTCTCTGTTTCAGAGCATGTCTACAATAGAGGATCTTAAGGTCAGAGGAGAGGCTGTTGCATCCCAGGCCAGAACATTTTTGATGATGTCACCTATCAAGGGCAAGCAACAGCAAGTGAGTTCCATGCCCACCCAGGACAAAAGAACCAGGTTCAGTGTAATGCAGGTGAGATTGCTCTATGCCAGACTGTCAAAGGAAACACCAAGATGGTACGCTGTAAAGACGCTGTACAGCAGACTCAAGGGGAATCATTCACATTGTCTGTCATCACTGAACAATGCTGAAAGTATGAGATAAATTATACAGCAGATTTAGGTCTTGAAGAGGCTATCATGCAAGGACCATCAACAGAAAATTATTTAGAGTTTCTTGTATTCATTACCAGATGAGGACAGAGCAAGGATGTTTGACCAAATAATGTAGAGAGGCTTGGGTTCTTTCTTGCAGTTTGTTTCACCTGGGGGATGCTGAATATCTTGAATCTTCTGTTCTTTTCCCAGTTGTCACTGTCCAACCAACAGATGATCACTAGCCTTGTGTGGTATTCTAGATGGATCATGGCATTCAGCAAACCAGGAGTGGCTTTAACACCTCACATTCCTATGTAAATTAAGGCAAGGATAATCAGGAGTGAGTATGTGGATATATTTGAGTGAGCTGATAGTGAAGGTATTCAGTACCTTATGGATGCAGATGTACTGGGTCTAAAGCTTCGGCTGCTGCCTTGTCAGCACTGAGTAAGAATCAGCCAGGTAGGGTTGGAGTTCACAGCTGGAATAACGGAGTAGTTGGTTTCATCTACTTCAAGACTGCTATTCTAGAAAAGGGCCTCCTGCAAAGCCTGTCGCTGTTGATATATTTACTCACTATCTAGAAAGGCTGGTATTTTGGGGAGGTAGCTTTTATAGCTTTGGTATTATCAGAAATTTTGTAAATTGAAGACAATCAATAGGACATTGAAATGTGAAGAAAGGCACACAAACATCTGGCTTGGTGTCAAAATGGATAAGTTGAGGGTTACAGTGCCACCAGGCATTGATGAGGGCAGGGACAGTGTGGAGGCAGTGTTGGGCCTTCATTGGCAGTATGTGTAGAAAGCCCTCCTGATGAATTGTTCACATTTGTTCCATCTTTTGCAAGGGTCATCCTGTGATTAAGTGTTGAGTTAAAGAAGGGCAGTTGGTGGGTAAGACAATCTTCAAGGGTGAGCCTAGACACCTTTCTCAACTGTCAGTGCCAGTGCCAGGGTTGGGAAGTTCTTTCAAGATAAATGGGGGCACAATTCCTCTCAGGCCTACTGTTGGAAGTAATTATCTGTATTTCCCCATTATTGTGAGAATGTTAGACAAGTGACTGGCTGATTACACTACTGTTCTGGTGCAATGGCAGTTGTTATCCAGGTTTACTACAAGTTTTTCCAAACAATCATATTTTTTTTTCCTGCTCTGCCAGAATCTCTCTTTATTTCAGCCAAAGAAGATATATTATGGGCTCATTTATGGGTCTATATTATAACATCAAAATCTACAAAGATCGAATGTTATAATATCGAACCCTAAACACCGAAATCCGCAAACATCGAGCAGTCAGAATAGTGATTTTTTTTCTCAGGGAAAAAAATGGCTATTCCGAGAAACATACACACAACACAAACACACACAAAAAATAGCAATCCACACACATACACTTAAAAGCCTACACCTAAACCTAAACTAAACTTTACATACACTACTAGCTATCCACTTACCTTAACCCGACCCTAACCCTAAGGTCCATCACTATCGCACACTCACCTCACCCTTTCCCTAACCCTAACTCACCTAACTCACCCCCTAACCTACACACAACCGCTCACTTACCTGACTCGCTCACTAACCCTAACTCACCTAACCCGCCCACTAACCCTAACCTACACACAATTGCACACTTACCTGAACCCAACCCATAACGCTCCAACATATCGAACGCTGAAAACAGCGAAGCCACAGCAACGGCCCACAGAATTCTTTCCCTGGGAAAGAATTCAGTGTCCTGCACCTTTGCTGTTTTCAGCGTTCGACAAAACTGGTTAGATATTATAGCATTCAAACTTTATAAAATTCGATGTTATAATATAGACCCCTCATTTATTACCCACCACTTTTCCCAATTTAGGGTTTCTCCACTAAGCTTGTTACCCAAGAAACAAGGGGGGTCAAGTGCAGTCTTATTTATCACCTCTCATTGCCATTAGGTTATCAGTCAGTGATGCCATCCGCAGAGGGCAGGTCCCAGCCCAATATTCATCACTGGATTAGGCCATCAGTATTTGCTGACCCCTAGTTTGTAAATTTCAACATACAATTTGCATTCCCTTTTCTGCTCATTCACTCTGATGACTGACCTCTTCTGAGCATCTGCATTTATGGACAATTTTACTTTGAAATGGCCATGCCTATGGGGTGTGCCATAGCATGTACCACACTTGAACTAGTTACTATGGATCTCCATTGTTGTTGTCAAAGAAGATCACCATAGCAGTCAGCTGTCTATTATTTGAATGATTTACTAATTGTAGGAAACAGGGTGGATAGTACCAAGGAGGGTATGGACTGCTTCTTGCAGCCGTTTCATGACGGGGGGTCCTATTAGCAGATGACAACAAAATAAAAAAGTCACAATCACTGATAGCTTTAAGTCTAGAGCGGCGTTTGCTGTGTTTTTCTTGTAAGTTTCTAGCATTTAATTTGTTCCATCTGAAAGCAACTTTAGATACTTTTCTATGGGCCAGGAAGGTGACAATATTCATGCATTCAGCTGCATTTTTTTTATTATTTAATTTAAAGAGCAGTGCCCTTGGCAGGGCTTTCACTGGGTGCCTGACTAATTTGTTAAAGGCTGGCAAGCAGAGACACCACTGGGTGAGAGTGATTATGAAGGTAAAATAGGGTTTACTCTTTTGATGTTTTCTCTTGTCAGGATTCAATGTGATTTCATATTGACAAGGCCATGTACCTGTGTACTGAAGCTGTTGAAGTTGTTGGAATGGGGACATACTTTATACTTTCAGCGTTGATGATTTTTCTGTTCTGTGACAACATTCTTGGTCTTTGGAGGTCAATAAGAATGTTACATTTCTTGAACTTATACATCTGGATGGCCACTTTGGTTTGCCAGGAGTACTTCTGCAATAAGACAGTAATTTTCCACTTGGATAATCAGCCTGAACTACTGGAACAATGCAAAAAGGCATCAAAATCCAGGTGGTCACAGTTCCTTTTAAGGATTTTAGTGCTCTATAGTTTGGAGACTTATTTTTTTTTCTTTTTACTGGCAGATATTTTCCAGGTAAGTACGGCAATCTACCTGATAGTCTACTCTGTTGCAGATCTCCAGATTTTATAGATGGTCCTTGAATGCACAAGAACAGCACACCAGCATCCATGCTCACTTTTTTGATTGGTGCAGAATAATTGCATGGCTGATTTCGAACTCTTGGGTGGCTAGTACCAAGAAATCAGACAGGACAACTCTGCAGTCCCTCATTGAATTCTGCAGAAGCTTACTGCCAGCAGAAATGATTCGGTCTATGTTGTTGGAGAGCAGATTCTTAGTTTCAAGGTATATGTTAAATGAAGTCATCAAAACTCTGTGTTTCCACCTTTCAGTCCTCAGTCTATTGACAAAATTATCAGGGGTCACAGATTTTACCAAGTCTTAGGGTGCTGATAGGGTGGAAGAAGGTCATTGGATGTTCAAGGGATGGAAAACAGCCCATTGACAGTAACTTCTTAGACAGCATTTTCAAGATGGCTCACCTCCTTCTCATAGATTACCATTCTCATGTTGTTTGCTCCACATTGATGAGCTGGCTGTTTTGGGCGAAGCTTTTCAGTAGGTGATGTCTTCTTGTGATACTTTATATGTCTTCCAGGATATAGGGGTTATTTACTTGCAAAGGTCAAAATCTGGCCAGATAGGATATGGCCACAGGTAATTTTAGCCAAAGCTCCTTGACAGAGTCTCACCCTGTTTAGTAAAATGTGACACTTATTAGACTGTATGGTTGGGTCCCCACTGGGGGAGTTAGTGTTCAAGCTTCATAGTGGCAAGGTGATTGCACTCAAGGATTTGAACAGTTTGGTACAATGAGCCCTGTCTGTGGAGGGCCCCCTGACTCTGAATATTTCCACTCATTTGTTTTGTATTGGCAGGGTATCAGATCTGAATAGTGATGAGAAGTCTGTCAAGGTTATAGCAAACACCAAATGTTGTTTGTCCTCAGTTTGTCTTTCATATATAAGGTATCTGGGCTGGGTTCATTAGTGTTAATGTATGCAGTACTGTTTTGCAGTCTTTAACTGCATTGTTATTCTTAAGCAGCTCTTTATTAAAATGGCAGTTAAGAGAACAATGGTGATGCTTAATGAAGCTAATCTGGGCTTGGATATATAAAGTATGCCAAGGAGAGCTCGTATTTAAAGGCTATCCTGGCTTATGTTTTGCATAGCAGTTGATGACTGTCGATACTGTGGGTCAGCAAGTCGGGCAAACACAGTTCTTGCTCATTTATGTCAGTAGTAATGATGATGGTTTGGTGCCAAAATAACATTGAATAGCTAACAGTTTTAGAGTATTCATTTTGGCATGGAAATCTAGGGAGAATACCACAGGAGTTTGATTGACTATCATTCCCAGGCTTTATTGGGACAGCATGAGAATTCCCACAGATGTTGAGATTACATACACATTTCATTACCACAGAATATCCAGGGCAGCCCCTTCCCCCACCTTTAAGTCTTTGATTTGGTTTTGTTAAGAAGGTGGTCATCTATCTGATATTGGTTATTTAAAGGGGAGGTAACACTACAGAATACTATATTTTGCATAAATAGCTGCATTATAAAACAAAAGGGCTAACTTCAAAAAGCACTTGCTTAATCTTCACTTATCTCTGTGTTCAAGATGTTTTCTGATTCTCACAAGTTAGCAAGTATTACTTTAATAACTTACAGAGCTATTCATCTATTAGCTCATGGCATTACAACTGTTTATTTCATCAGTGTGTAGCAGTTATATAACATGGTTATTAGTCTGTGATTAGGTTGTGCTTATAATTGCAAGAGCATTTCATATATCATTGGTTGCAGTATTGTGGCCAGGAATGGTGGGGAACAGGCAGTTTCTGACTAGTGGGCAGCCTTCTCCTCTCTAGTAGTCCCCCCCATCGGCTTTCTGGGCTACTTGGACAGTGTGATGGTGGGGTAAAATGAGTGTTTCAAACATTGCATTCTGATTAGGTCTGCTGAGGAACACTGTGGCTGAGCAAGTTAACTGTGGGTGGGTCCATTTGTATGCAACCTGAATTAGACTGTCTGGAAGGTTTATCTACAAATAGGTTACATTATCACTAATGCTGTTGGATATATTGATGACAAATAGCTCAATGGCTTTATGTTAGTGCAATAAAATAGTCACAATTGCTATGGTGGCTTTTTGTCTTTCTTAAGAAAGGCTGGAGAAATTTGTCTGGGGCTGTGAGGTATTGAGATGGGGCATGGTGCCTATTTTCAGGAGAATTCATTGAGGAGCAAGAGCTGTCTGCTGTTAGTTAAGTAGAGTGGATCTTAAAGGAATCCCTCCCACCCTTCCATTTAGCTATGAGATGGGCAGTCACAGGGCAGCCTCCATCACCCCTCTAGCAGTCTTACATACTTTGCTGGACCACATGGGCTGTGAGGTACTGGGACTGAATAAGCAGTTCAAATGCTGTATATCAATAAGATCAACTGTGCCAAAGTGCACTTTGACTGGACAAGTTAGCCAGATGGGCACTTGGACTGGACAAGTCAGCTGGGTGTGCAGTTGGTACATCACTCAGATTAGATTGTTCAGAAGGTTGTCCTGTCCTTGCAACATGCTGCTGGTTGTATTGATGAGGAATAGTTCAATGGTTTTGTGTAAGTATAATAAAATGGTTGCAATGGCTATGCTGGCTTTGTGTCTTTTATGGAGTGTGCCGGGCATAAAGAATGTCTCTGGGATAAACCTCTAAAGTGAAGAATAAAAATGTTAAAGAATTTGTTTGGTATTTCCATATACATTTTATCTAGTATCACCAACAATGTTAGAAGAAAAACAGGAATGCTGTGGTAAGATCATGGGCAAAATGTCTGCAACACACAAGGGCTGCAGCTATAGTCACTAACCAAGAAAGCAAAAAGGCTGACTTCCAGAATACAGTAAACATATTGCTCTTCTCCAACAAAACAAAGGTTGTATGAACACAAAGCACTTCAGTGTTATTCAATATATTTAATTTCCTTTATTTATGCATACATGCCTGTCCTTGCAGATGCAATGCACCGTGAGCATTCATAAAAGCAGTCAGGACCCCCTATCCAGGTGCAAGGTGCAATGGGGTATAATCAATAGGTGCCTTTTTTTGGCTTATGTAAAAATGTGTCTTTCTTGATCTGCAACTGTTTATCGCTGCTGCCACTGCCTGTTGTAAACATTTTGGCCACAACCTTACCACAGCATTTCCATTTTCAATCAAGTGTACATTTGTCTTTTTTTAATGGAATTAACTTTGCATATGGCTTACATTACCTGAGATACAGAAATGTCTACAGCTTGGAAAAAATATTCCAGTTCACATTGATGCTACTAAAATTTCTGGTCAAGGTGCAATATTCATTCTTGTGATTTCAGTTTATAACAAAAGCTTTTCTACCTTCTTTTTGAAGTTAACACTTTTGGTTTATAATACAGCCACTAATACAAAATACATTACATAGTGTTACTTCCCCTGCAAATAAACAAACATCTTATTCATAAAAGTATATTTCAGCAAAACATTAGTATTAAGGTATTTCATTATCATAATCAGAATAAGTCCAAATGTTAACAACACACAGAAAAAATAATAGTGCTATCTGAGCCCAATACAAATATCATAAATCTTACAAACTTTTTCTACTTCATGCATATAACTCCAAAACAACAATTTAGTGGAAATATTGTAGGACAAAAGACTAAAGTTGTGTTAAATGAGCTTTAATTTGCAGTTCTGGTTTGACTCCTTTAATTTCTGTTTAAATTACTCTTCACGAGTGAAGTAATCAGATAGGTTGTGCAGTAAAAACTGATTTGTGTAAGCAGGGCTTTCATGCTTAACTATTAAATGCAGAAGTGCCCTCAATTTTCATGCAAGGTAAACAGTTTAATCCACATTTCACAAACTAAAGGGACAGCAGATGCATCCAGACTAGGTCCGAAACTACTAAGAAAATTAAAATTGTCTAAATATGCAAATATTCTTGACTACAGAAGACTATACTGAATATTTCACAATTAAATATACTTAGCATAAAAAATAGTAAAATAAACCTGTGCTAAATGAGCAATTGTATAACTAAGGAATGTAACATAAAGCACAACGGTGACTGTATATTAACCAAGGTGTAATAAACATTGTGTGAGTTGCATGCTAAAAGGAAAGAACTTTTAAAAAATATATGCATCATGTACTGTTTGACTCTGAGCTGCACAGACCAGAAGGAAAAAAGTCTTAAAAAAACATGTTACTCTGTTCTAATGCAATACACTTCACTGGCACCATCACCTTGTTGCCTTTGTTTGGTTGAAAGATTTCAAATTACACACCAATTCACTGCAATACAATCCCTGCCTGATTGGGATTCACTTCATCGTAATTGGATCTGTGAGTCGTGAAGAATTTCTCCTCGCTTGCTGCCAGAACAAACAAGAATGCCAAGAGCTCTGGGGAAATTTAGAAAGACAACTCATTAAAAAACAAAAATAAAAATGGACACAGGGAAGGCAAGGAGAGTCTGAGCGAGAGACGACAAGAGATAGAAGATCAGTGTGTCGACAGCTCTTTTCAGATTAAATGGTGCCCTGACTCTTCAGAACCTTTTCATTGATCAGGCAGCTGAACCAACACTTACACAAGGTCAGGAGAAATATTTAGCATGTTTTTTTCTTCTTTCTTTTTCCTCTACTGGAGGGCAATATTTTCTGTTCATATGCTAGATAAATACATATTTCTTGTCAAGAACATGCAGAACTTACATGGAGTAATAATATCAAATTCAGTTTGAGGCAAATAATAGAAATTTCACTTTAGTCACATTTCCACTTATTGTAAGGACACGCAATGTACAGGCTAACTAGCTAATCATAATGTGAAGCATATGAATACGCAAGCCTGCAAACAACCAATTGATGCTCTGCTACAATGACATACTGCAGCTCCAGGTATAAGAAATACAATTTGCTTTCTTTGGACTACAACGTACACTTAGGACATCATATTATAAAGTAGAAACTCACACGTTTTATTTTGTTATGGCTTAGAGAATATCAGTAATGAAATTCCACAGCTAATATATTGAAGCAAGTTTTCAATCTGCTTTTTGAGAAGCCTTTAGTTTTTTACATTTTCTTAATAGTATTGATATGATTTTGCAGGCTGGGTATATTTCTAAATTGTGTGTTCTATATTTCAAAAACTGTGGCAAAAAATGCATGATCTGCATTTCAAAAGGCTTGACAAAAACTTTTCTGCCAGTCATTTCCCTGCCTATAACTCCAGACTTTAATTGTTTATTTATTCACTTTTTAGCTAAGCTAGTCCTGTTGGGCATAACATATTTTGTAAGGAGGGGCCCGGAAGGAGGTGAGCAGCTCTCACAAAGTTCATGATGGTGCAAGGTGGATTAATAGAAATATCATATTTACCAAAATTAATATATATATATATATATATATATATATATATATATATATATATATATATATATATATATATATATATATATATATATATATATATATATATATATATATATATATATATATATATATATATATAAACAATATAAGCACACACACACAATTACAGACTGAAAGAAGTGAACAACTTACAGCAGTCATTATGCACATCTGGTGAATAAATGATTCAGTACACTAATGCACTGCGCTATTGAAAATAAGAAACTCTCATTTTCCTTTTCAATCGCTTTGCCCACATCATACTGTGCCCGCTGTCTCCTGGCATCCTACATTTCATTTCTTGCATGTATTGCCTTTTGCTTTAATCACTAATCTCCCTATTATGTGCACCCTGATTAGCTTTATGCACTATCTGAGTTTTTAACTCTTCCTCAAATCCTTGTCCGCAGACTTGAGTATTGCATTTCAGACCAATTCCCATAGCTTGTCTACCCTCTCAGTTTATCTCCAGTCTCCTATTTCATCTATCATTCTTCCCCCAAGTTCATTATAATTCATATCTAGAAAATCCCACACAAGTGTCTGCTTTTCTGTTCTTGGCTATCCCACCACCTCCACCACCTCCAAGTGCCACAGTAGTATATCAGTGGTGACAAATTGCCTTTTGTCCTGGACATCCCTGGCAAACTCTACTATGGTTAGGACTGTATCCAGAATTCTGGATCATTCAGTTCTCTTCCTCCTATGACTCTAAATCTCTTTCTCCTACCACAGTCCTTTCTACTCATCATCATTCTGTTTATCAGAACTTTTGTGTGTCTCTGGGCAGGTACACTGTACTAATCCACCATTTTTCTGCATTCCTCAGTCATACCTGCCAGGACACATACTGTACATTTTAACTGTGGCCTTGCTTCCTTTACTGGACAATGTTCTTTTTATTCTTCTTCTTCCTTTTTGACCTGCACATTTGATACCTTCATATATGTCTATAGATAGATAGATAGATATATAGATAGATAGATACATATATATATCTGTATCTGTCCCTGGAAGAGTGGTTCCTGCCCAGAAGTTAGTAGTTTATAGGCCATTTTGGGCTAATTTCTCTCTCTTTCATTTTCCTGCTGTAAAAACCGCATTTGCACGGTTTTGCACGTCCGGGCAGCGCCGGTAGCGCTAAATTTATCCCGGCTCCACCAAGTCTCCTCTTCAGTTTTTCCCTTGAAAGTAGTCTAACTCTCAACCTAAGCACTTAAAAAGCATCCTACAGTCCAGCACTTGCTCAGACCTAATAGCAAGCACTAATATACCCTGACACTTGATTGCCCAGCAAGGCAAGGCTCATTATTCACCCCTCACCAACCAAGTGACTAAGCAGCTCACCCTACTATTCAGGCATGACCAAAGGGCAATTTCAGGTATACTCTCCAGTCCAGCTTGTGAACCTGGGTATCCTGAGGCAATGTTACAACTGCCTCATGTATACAGACAACCCTCTCCTCCTACCACAAAACATTAACATATGCAAGAGATGCAATTATATAGCTAAACTGAAGGCTAAGCTCTCTCCACCCAAGACTGGAACAGGCAGTCATTAGGAGAAGGTTAACACTTGCACCACACCTCCAGCCTCACATAGACATACTAAACCAGCACTGGCAAAAAAATACACATAAATACACAAAATCATACTCGAACGCTCTAAATAAAAACCTGCAAAAGCATCACAGACCTCCAAAGCAGACACCCAAAAAACCTGCACCTCCCATCACAAACCAGACAACACACAAAACACAAAATCAGTGTGTCGCACAATCACAGCCCTTAAGGTGAAATAACATACCTAACACACTAGTAATATGACTCTATAGTCAGGCACACTGACGTCCTACTCACTAGGCTGGACAAGGAGAAGGTTACTGTTAGCTGCCTGTTGGGAGCCAAAATCCGCCACATAACACAAGCACTCAGGACACTCGAGAACAAGTACAAATATGACTCTGTCATTGTTCATGTTGGTGTGAATGACCTGAGATGTACCTCCCTGGACTACATGAAAAGAGACATGGAAGAGCTCTCTAATCATGTAGCCCAGGTGGGTATGACTCTGACCCTGAGTAACATCCTGCCCTCACCAAGAATGATACCGCAGTATAAAGAAAAAAATGATCAATTTCAACAATTGACTAAGCTTCTGGTGTCATTCAAAGGGGATCCTGTGTCTGTCAGCCTGGGATGATATGCTCGACAAACCTCGTTACTTTGCAAGAGATGGCTTGCACCTGTCACCCCTAGGCTTTCAAATACTGGCCAAGGCTCTTGCTGCCCCCATAGTGCCTTTTTTAGGCAAGGCTCAAAAGTCAAACCCACCTTCATAAACAGCACAAATAAAAAAACGAGGGTTATGCTACTCAAGGCCAGGAGTTTAAATCTCATAATGCACATGCTCGAAGCACTCCTCAGTATAGAGAACGTCAACATCTGTGCAGTAACTGAAACCTGGTTCAAGGCTCCACAGAGCACCCCAGAACTACCAGGCTGCAACTCATACCACACATTTTGGCCACAGAACATGGACCGAAACACAAGAGGAGGGGGTGTATCCATATTCATCAAGGATACCTACACCTCCAGGTTAGTGGTGCAGCATGATACCTCCGAGATCATCCATGTGCAACTAACATCAGGCAAATCTGCAATGCAGATTGTGGCCTGCTACAGATCACCCTCCATGACCCAGGACCACCACTCTGCCTTTCTGGAGACACTGGAAAACATGAAGGTCCTACCGAAAACCCTGATATTGGGCAATTTCAATTATCCTATAGTTAACTGGGAAAACTACTCAAGTACAAACTCCCAGGTCCAGTGCTTCCTGCAATTTATCAACTCAAATGCCCTGGATCAGCTGATAAACTCCCCTACCAGAGGTGAAAACATATTGGACCTGGTCATCACCAACATGGGCGACAGGTGTTCCACACCGGAGGTCAACCCATCACTGGTTAGATCAGACCATAAACTAATCACTCTGGATGTCCACACCACACCACCACCACCAACCAAGGAAACCACAGTAAAAACCTTTTCTATAGAAAACTTCACCTTACTTAAGACAGAGGTGGTAAGTTTTACAGCCCCCACACTAAAGAATAACAGTGTCCAAGATACAGGAACCTTTACAAATGCACTCTATGAGCACCTACAAGGATGCATGGATCATGCCATCCCTAGCAAGACTAAGACTCCCTCTCCTAAGGGAAGGAAATCAGTCTGGTGGACCACTGCCATAAACAGGCTATACAATAGAAGGAAGAAACTAGTTCAGAAAAAAAGCAAATCCCAAGAATGAAAGACATCCCTGATCAGTATCAGTAAGAAACTAAGGTCCCTCATAAAATCCTCCAAGGCTAACTTCAAAAGAAAAATAGCCAAGGATTCGAAAGATAACCACAAAGCCTTCTTTAGCTATGCCAAGAATCTAAGTGTCAACTCGCAGATATGCTCTGAGCTAGTTCAAAATAGCACAAAATATACTGAACCCACTGATATTTCCAACATCCTGGCAGATAGCTTCACTGCAAACGTCATCCCCCTCTCACCCCCAAAAGGGCCGATAACAATACCGAAAAAGTGTAGTGTCCCAGAAATCACAGATGCACAGGTGAAAACAGCCCTTTCAAAAGCCAAAAGCACAGCATCTATGGGGCCAGATGGTGTCCCATGCTGCGTCTTACACGAACTACAGAACAAACTAACCCCCCACCTAAACACACTGTTGAACCTCAGCCTCTCCACAGGCTACGTGCACATAGAATGTTGCACAGCAACGGTTATTCCACTCCCCAAAGGAGGGGCCACAACTCACCCTGGTAACTATCGCCCCATAAGCCTGACTAGCCTGGTCTGAAAGGCTATGGAGTGCATCATCATGGAACTCATTAACAAAGACATTGGGAACCTCCAAAAACTTGACCCGACCCAGTTTGGCTTTGTTAAGGGCAGATCATGCCTATTAAAACTGATTGACTTCTTCGAGACAATCACCAAGGCCATAGATGAGGGGGAAGGTAGTTCACACAGCCTACCTTGACCTCGCCAAGGCTTTTGACACCATTCCCCACTCCGGAATTATATAAAAACTCACAAGCCTGAACATAAACCCCTATGTCATGAGATGGGTTGCCAACTGGCTTACAGACAGAACTCACACGGTAAGAATAGCGGGCTCCAGGTCCGACTCTAAACCAGTCACAAGTGGTGTCCCACCCACAAGGCTCGGTCCTGGGATCCCTACTGTTCAGCATATACTTCTCAGAAGTACAGGCAAACACAGGAGGACTATGGCTAACTAAGTTCGCCGATGACTGCAAACTGGGAGCCATAATTGACTCTCCAGCTGACATGGACATTCTCCAAAAGGGCCTTACTGAGATGGACACCTGGTGTCAAAATCATGGTCTCAAGCTAAATGCCAAAAAATGCATAGTCATCTCATTTGGAAAAAACAAAACATCCATGAATTACCACATAGGTGGCAGCCCCCTTAATACAGAAGAGGTAATAAGAGATCTGGGGACCCAGGTAGAGAGTAATCTCTCCTTTGACAATCATATTGCCAAAGTAGTTAAGAAATCCTTCTATGTAGCCCATCTAATTACTAAAGGGTTTGCATCTAGAAATAAAGAGGTTATAGTGCCCCTCTACTCATCACTCATCAGACCCATCATAGAGTACAATGTCCTATTTGGGATGTACCTCACAAGACACTTCCAACAGTGGAAAGACCACACAAGTTCCTCACCAAGAGGATTACTGGACTCAAACATATGTCCTATGCAGCCCAACTGGAAAAACTCCAGCTGTACTCAGTCGAATATCGCTTACTCAGAGGTGATCTCTGCCTGACTTACAAAGCCATGTCCCAACTCAGAATCGATGGACATGCTCCACCCAAAGAAATCCAAGTCACTGCGAGCCACTCGTTCTAGTGAGCTAAACCTCGCCAGAACAATAAATAGAACATGTTGGAGGATAGATTCCTGTGACAGAGACTCCCCATGCTTTGGAACAAAATTCCTAACTACATTAGGCAGAGCCCCTCACTAACACTCTTCAAGAGAAACCTTGACGAGTGGATGGGTAACAGAAAATACACCCCTGGGATCACTTCATTGGCTCTTCTTGACAGAAGCTCAGTTAATTAATCAATGGGGTGGTGAAAGCTGACGCACTCTGGCTAGGCTTATAAATGCCCTCGGGCAGATAGCCTAGTACCTACCTATGAACCTATGAAACTATATATATATATATATATATATATATATATATAGATACATATATATATATATATATATATATATATATATATATATATATATAGATATAGATATATATATATATAGATAGATATATATATAGATCACCAAAAAGATTCAGTTGGAGGCAGATAACTGCAACCACACAAGGTTTATTGTAGTATTAACACCAACTATGTCTCAATAAAAACGTTTTCGTCTGAGAATTCTCTCTGACTTCTTCAGATAATACAAATAAGACCCCTGAATGTCATATAAATACTAGTCACATGAACTACAAAATAGACTAATTAATTGACAATCATCTGTTAAAGTAATACCTACCAGTTGTTGCAATATTTTGACCAAATTTCAGTAGTTGCACATATAAGAACCATAGAGGCAATAGTTCCCAATCAGGTTGTATGAAGAGGAAGGAGGTGCCCCAGATGGAAAATGAATAGCAAGGAGGGTAGTCTATTATATAGCTGTATTAGCATATAAACCAAATCATTTATGGCACAAAACTGTACCTTGTTCATCGTGGGAATGCTTGCAATCACAGATGGGTAGTAGTTACCATGCCTTTACCAAGGGTAGTAGAATGGGTGGAGGACACAGGTTCGTGTTGAATGCCCAATTTACAGCAGTGGGGGCTTCCAGGTCTAGTTCTGGAATGAAGGGGCAGGTGGTAGCCAGTTTGGCTCTGAATGTACAGAACTCAAAGCTGCTGCTATATGGTAGGTACTGGAGGAGGAAAAGAGCTGGGATGGCCAGAGGTAGCTGTGGGTCTGGAAAGCCTGGATCTGAATACCATAAATAAAGGATTGGTGGTGATAGGACTAATAAGTACTCTGTAGTGGCCTATCCACTTGGTGGCCTGTATGCCCTACAGGACACAGAGGTTGAGCCCCTACAGCATAGGGGAATAAGTTTCTAGGAACAGTGGGAGGAAGTTGTTCTGTATGGATATAAACGTGAGTGGCTATGGATGTCTAAACCACTGGATTTCCTGACTGGCTGAAGGAATTTCCCTGGGCAAAAGGTAGGCAGTAGTTGTTCTGATTTTTGTGGCTACTGGTTCTGTCCAATTTTAAGGTAAGGAACGGCTGTCCGATGGCAGTAAGCAGCCTTCTGTGGCTTGAGTATTGCTTACTGTAGTAGGCAGGGCCTGTGCTTGAAACCCTAGTAGCTCTGATGATCCTTTAGCATAAGGCTGTTGAGGTGCGAAACATTAACCCTGTCCTGATGGAAAAAAAGAAGGGGCTGCACATACATGAGGGCCTGTGGTAAGGAACCAGGAAATATGGCTGAAGTTTCCCTTAGAGCTGGTCTTATATTCTTAGTCCCCTCTCGAGTTGTATTAAGAGAGGGTTCAAAATAAAGGGGATGTTTTGTTGAATTGCTTAGAAATGGCTGAGGCTGGGATTTTTGCGGAAGAAAATGATAGTATACTGTTCTCCAGGGAGGAACTGGGGAGAAGAGCAGAAGCAAAAAGGCAAGTTATTAATTCAGGGTCTGGCCTTTTTCTCATTGAGCATGCATTTTATGTTTATTTGAGGAAAGTACTGTTTCTACTGAATGGCCTCTGGCCTGATATCCTCATCCAGTTCCTAAAGGAGTAGCCTGGCCTTGTTTTCTAGCAAAATTTTCCATGCGCTCCATTTTGAGGTTTTTCACTGACTGTGGAGAGTTCTTCTGGCCTGTTGTGAGTCAGAAGAGGATTCCAGCGAAAGTAGGGGAGGAGTTTTTGTTAGGGTGGCGAGAGAGGGTACCAGTGAGTGTTTGGCCAGGCTTGAGTAGCTGTGCTGTAGCACGGCTGAGTATATCTTACTTTAAAAGCACACCAGGGGGTGAGAGGCAGAGGTGGGAATGCGCAGATGTCCATGTTTAGTGTTACCATAAAAGGGCTGGCCCCACTCTCCAGGCCTTTGGACGAAAGGTCAAAAAACAAAATTTTTTGTCCAGATGAATGATCATGTGCCCACTCTCCAGGCCTTTGGATGCCTCCCCACCCTTTGGACATTTTGGGATAAAACCTATCCGTGGTGATCCAAACATATTTCTCTGTTTGATTGTTCACAGCTTATCTTTCCACTCCCTTCATGTAACTTAGATTTGAAGTTCGGACACCCACTCCAGAGCCTTTCATTCTCTCATGATTTCTCTGCATTGTCATACTGAATGCTTGTTTGATGTTGTTTTCCAATCCTGGCAATTACTGTGGTGTTTGTTGTTCGGCTAGGTGTTGTCCTGTGTTCCAGTTGTTTGGCTAAGCTGTACATTAGTGTCACATTGCTAGTTCTTTTGATTGATGTACCACATTATTTTGTTTGTTGATGTCAGTAATCTTTCCTTTACTGCCATTTTTTTCTTTGGCGTATGTTGAGGCATTTGTTGTGATGTGATTTCTTTGCCTTGAATGTGAAGCAGCTTCGGCTTTTGGGACCATTTGCCTGAATGCACCTAAGTTGCTCTGCTTGTCTTTTGAAAACATGGGCATATCCGTATTGCTTCCAAACTGTAACTGTAAGCAAGTTGAGATTGCTTTGTTTTAGGTACCATTGAAGTTTCCTCATATCTGTGACTGTCATGTAAATGGAAATTATAGGTTTTCAAACCCCAAACGTGTTGAGATGCAGGATTTTAGGTAATAAGCCTGGTCTATATGAGCCTTCTTTTTGAAGGGATTTTTAGATTGGGATGTTGCAGTCTGTTTGCATGGGATTTTTGAAGTGTTTGTAAGTGGCCCCTTCTTTGGCACTTTTGAAGTACTGAGATGGAGATAGTTGGAGCCTGGATTTCTTTGTTGGTTGTTTGTAGAGAATGTGGCAACCATTGTTTATGCCAGATGTTGCAAGAGTATGTGCTTGTATAGATGTTGGATCAGGCCCATGTCCTTTATGTCATCCAAATCAGGCCTATGTTGTCCAGAAGTATGTGCACCATCCAATCTGACTCAGAATATTTGTGCACTAGAAGTCATCAAATAAGCATATAGTCTGTGGTAGGAACCTGCAAGAAACGTCATTGGCAAGAATGCAGCTTTGATCACCTGCAGCAAAGCAGTATGCCTCCTTGCAGTCTTTCGTCCTGCAAGAAAACCCTTGCCCAGCACTTTGAATTTTGGCAAGAGAAATTGTATTCCTGCATGTTGTCAAAATGGGTCTCTCCAAATGTCTTTCCTTGGTAGTTGAAAAGTGGTGAATAATAAAAAAGTTTTAGTTAAAACCTTAGGTGCTGGATGATGGAGTCGGAAACCTTTGAGCTTGCACCCTTCACCTCTTGAAAAAAAACCTTTGATTGTGTGGCATTTTTGGGTGAGCTCCCATTTTTTGAAGCTGTCATTTTGAATGAAGTAGCAAATTTTTGTTTGTGCCTATGCTTTGTGTGTTTGTTTGGTATGTTAATTTGTGTTTGTATCCCTGTTTTTCCTCAAATAGGTGTTGCCAGCTTCGACATAAATAATGCAGGAATGAGGAGTCTGTGGGTTTGTTAAATAATGCTTGTTGGTTAATTTGTGTTGAAGTTGGAGACAGTCTTTGCCATTGTCTTGTGTATTGTCATGCGGTTGTCGCCCCTCTTGTTGTGCACTGTGTTGCACCCTCCTTTGGCCTCTGTCAGATGGAGTTTGCCATTGTCTTTCTCTATATGATCCTTGTGCCCGTTGTGGGCCTGCCCATTTCTTGGAACACACCTTTTGTTGAGGACTTTTTTTTAAAAATCCGTAAGTTTAACTCAGTTTCTGCCATTTGTAGCACATTCTTTTGTAAAGGAGCATCTAGGTACATCTTCTTTTTTTTTTAATCCATCAGCATGTCTCTAATCCAGGCATGTACCAAGTTTTGTATCCCAGCATAGGCCTACCCATGGTTTCGTAAGGTATCATAGCAGCATTGTAAGTTCCTGAGGCCGGTAGATCCTACTGACCACCTTATCCTGGCTCCTTAATTTCTGGGTTGCTCAGCACTAGGCACATATACCCACAGTGCTGTATGCAACATAACTTGCTCTATTTAAGTTATTATGAACTGACAAAGCTTGTAAGTTATTTCAACAGTAGGTCATGGAACTATATACCTTTTTCCCCACAGGATAAGGATCTTGACTCTCATAACAAAAAGTGATCACGAAGTATATACCTTTAATCCACCTTTCTGAGAAATGGTTCTCTTTCGTGCAGGGTCTCTTCTTTGGCAGGATTGATGTGGTTTCAGGTGGAAGAAACTTCTTAGGTCAGTTGAGAGGTGCAGAAGAGAGTCAAGAGCTGTGGTTGTAGTCAGGCAAGAGTTTGACATGAAGTGCAGGAGGCAGGCAAGGTATCAGCCAGAGGTCTGTGTTCCAAGAATAAATCAAACAGTATAAGTCTTTTTCGGAATCTGAAAAGTCTTGAAGTCCTCCTTGAGGTACAAAAGTTGAGCCAAAAAAATTCTTGTTTCCCTAGTCTTTGGCCTTCCTCTAATAAGATAGGTTCCATTCCTAAGGTTGCATCCAAAAAAACTTTGGGGATCTCCAAAGGAATGGATCAGAGGAGTAGAAAAAAAGGGAGTCGAGATCAGAAGAGGGATCACTCAAGAATTCCTAAGAGCCTTGGAGCCGGAGGGGGTTGAGATAAATGGAGCCCTGAGGGGATTGAGAATTTTTGATATCCTCTGATAGGTTTGGGGCCTGGAGAGAAACCCGTGCAACAGGCCATTAAATCCTAGGCATTTTAGGCATCCAGTGGCCCTTTGGGACATGGGGCTGGATGAGCCTCAAAAACACTCATGGGTGGCCTCGCTGCCTATCCATATTAGAGGTAGTAAAAACATTGAAAAAAGAAGTCGGTTGTAGTACATTAAAGGGCTCAGGTTCCAGTAGCGTCTAGTACAGAGAACAGGAAAGCGGGAGTGGCCAGCTGGCACCGACTGAGGGGTGGCGCGAGCAGAAACCGGACCATAAAACATGTAGCCTGTTGAACAGGGACTGCAAGGGGAGTGTTTACCTAAAAACGGCAAGGACCTCTCATGCTTTTGGACGTAGCCGTCGGTCCTTGTCCTCGGATTTCGGACAGCGGGTAGGCTTTACTAATCTTTTGTTGGGGCTTAATCAAAGGAAACGCTAAAAGAAAAGGCTTATTGAAAGTTTGCGAAGCTTAATAGTGAAGCTTACGTGAAAGTCTGGGGCAGAAAACAAGCCCCAAGGTAGAGGCCGTGGGCCTAAAAAAGGGGGGCAGAGGAATCCGTTACAAGATAAACAATTATATACTTTTTTGATACAATTGAAAGTAAGAAAAGTTTCCTTCTGGGTACTTAGCTTAATTTTAACTTACCGGTTTCCACATTTCAGAATTAGCGAGCCAGCCGATTCACTTCTTTCAACTGCTGCTCTGCTTCAAAACTGCCAAGGCAAAAAGACTGAGGGGACATGACGCCGGGTGTGCTTTATACTATGGCCTCTATGCTCCGCGGAGAGAAAGGAAGCAACAACCACGCCGGACCTAGACTTTGGAAACGAATTCGTGGATCGAGGGATCGCTGACACGGCAGAGAACCCATCTGTGATTACTGCAGCTGTATGCATGATGAACATCAATGTCTGCCTTATACATATACTTGATAATATATAATAAAAACGAAATAATTCAAACTGTAATACCAATGTAACATAATATAAGAAATATAGAAAATAAAAAATGTATAAGAAATGTATTGTAAAAATGTTTTATATATAAAAACAGCAAATAATAATCCCACACTGGCAAGCTTATTGTTGAGCATTTTAGACCCATGAACAATCTTGAATAAATTCATAAAACATTAATGTATATACACACATAAACAAATATTAAAAATATATACATGAAAGAATAATATATAAAAAATATATATTATAAACATACTCATATGAAAAACATCTAGTATATAGAATATACTTGCTTAAAGTAAACATTAGCAAAAAAAACTAACCTAGAAAGCCCATATACATATATAATAGATGAGCTTCACAATTTAGCTGCTCTTAACCTAAGTAGAGGGGCAACAGATATATTATCATTCAGCCCTGGTATTCTGTTGGCTTCCAGTATTATTTGCCAATAGGTCTCTCGATACTCCAATTTGGTTTCCCAAGGGCCACCCCTGGCTTCCCTGGGGAGGGTTTTCAAAACATCGGTTACATACTAAAGTATGTTTGTATAGAGCATTTTTAGAATTTTATTTTTGAATTTCGTAATTATGCTCACATATTTTGCGTCTTAATTGTCTCTCGTTTTTTCCGACATAGAACCCTTCACACATCTCGCACATAGCAATGTATACTAGCCCTTGGGTATTACAATTGGAGTAAGAGGATGCTGTAATCCATCTATTCCTAGCCGAAATAAATATTTTCTTTGTTTAGGAAATACTATTACATTGGGAACAGGCCCCACACTTGAATGTATCCTTACATTGATTAGAGAACACATTGACTTGCCCCCCGTATTCAAGTATGTTTTTGATGTTACTACCCTTATGGAAAACAAGTTTTTACTGACTTCCCTTTTAAATTGGGCAGGTCAGTAAAATCACTAAATTTCTCCCATTCTTTTCCCACTATGTTTCTAATAATACCAGCATTTATGCTGTAATCAGTAACAAAAGCTCTTTGTAGCCCTGCTGCTATTTTTTGAACATTGTTGGAACCCGTTGAAGGCTGTATGTTCCCAGTGCCTAAAATGGGTTTATATTTGTTGTTCCTACCTTCCCCCACCTCATTCTGTATATTGATAATGAAATCCTCTGGGTATCCCCTTTCCATAAACATTTTTATTAAGTTTTGGCACTCTAAGATGTAATCATGCTCATCAGATGTCATTCGGCAAGCCCGAACGAATTCCCCCTTGACTATTCCTTTCTTTTGATGTAGGGGATGGGAACTAGTGTACTCAATATAGGTGTTAGAGAAAGTAGGCTTGCTGTAAATGGTAGATTTGATACCTGTTTCATCATGATTAAAGACACATCTAAATAATTAACTTTCTGTGTTGTAACCTGATAGGTTAATATCAAGAAGCTAGTGCTTTGATTCAAATAAGTAATGAAGTCTTGTAATTGCCCTTGGGTGCCAATCCAAAAAATGCAGATATCATCCAAAAATCTAGTATATAAATTCCAATATTTATTAAATTCACTATTGATGATATATTTTTCTCCCATACGGAAAGGGCAATATCTGCATATGTGGGGGTGCAATTAGCCCCCATGGCAACCCCTGTTACTTGTTTAAAATATTCTCCTGAAAAATATAAAAAATTATTGTGGAGAATAAGGTCAGCCAATTCCATATGGGTCTACCTGATAACACCTTCACGCCAAAACACAGACAACGAAATAACTGGCATGACAAAACCGAAAAAAAAGAAAGTTCAGAAACACAAAACTTCACATGCCCAACAAACCACAATCCCGACAATCAACAAAACAAATATCTTTCCCGAAAAACACACACACAATACAAGCACACCTAAAACCTTACAAACCTACACTAAATCTTACATACACAACTATCCATGCACTAACCTTAACCCAAACCCTAACCCTAAGGTCCATCACTATCGCACACTTACCTTACCTGCACCCTAACACTAACTCACTTAATCTGCCCCTAACCCTTAACTCCATCACTATTGCGCACTTACCTTACCCGCACCCTAACCCTAACTCACTTAATCTGCCCCTAACTCTCAAGTCCGTCACTATATCACACTTATCTTACCCGCACCCTAACCCTAACTCACCTAACCCGCCCCTAAACCTAAAGTCCGTCACTATCGCACACTCAGCTGACCCACACCCTACCCTAACATCCATCACTATCACACACTTACCTTACCCACACCCTGACCCTAACATCCGTCCCTATCTCACACTTACCTTAACATGTCGGTGTTCTCAGCATCGAGATTCTCAACATTCGGGTCTTCTCTATTGTCGATCTTCCGGTGTCGGTTATCTCATTGTCATTTTTCTCAGCTTTCGGCATAATCAGGTAGACCCAAATATATATATATATATATATATATATATATATACGCGCACACACACACACACACACATACACACACACACACACACACACACACACACACACACACACACACACACACACACACACACACACACACACACACACACACACACACACACATACACACATCACTGCTGTGCCACTATCTCTTCTTCTCTACTTTTCCTGTCATTCTTGTGCAACCTATGCACAGTCCCTTCTCAGTTCCACCCCCTCTTATCTCAGACACAAATTTCTTAATGCAGCAATGTCCATCCTTCTTTTCATTCCTGCACCATTGCCTGCTGGTCTCCTAGGTTCATAGGTTCATAGATTAGCACTAGGCTAACTGCCCTTGTGGGGCATTTTAAGCCCAGCCAATTACCCCATGTGAGAATCAAAGACTGTACCTTGTGTCTGTAAGGTAAACCCTTTATCCATTATGCCAACCTCCCAACTTCTTGTCTTTTTAACTAGACTCTTGGCATTGAGTAGTAATATAATCCAACCTTCCTCACTCTGCTTTGTTCCTCTGTTGTTTTCTGTGTCCCTCTTTTTTTCATTTTTTTCTACTACCTGAGTGTTTGTTCCTCTCTTCTGCATGTGTGACATGCACTCCCTCTCCATCATGGTTTAAAAGCATGATTATTCAATTACTGAAATGTGTTTTTTCCACACACATACAAACAATGATGGTACTTCTAGCCTAAGTTGATCCTTTTATGTGCCAAGGTGTTCCCCATCTCCCTAACCGTCCCTTGTACTTCTTCCATGAGCACTTCTGCATACATTCAATATACTTCCAAATTATCTCCTGCCTCAGTGCTGGTCATTGATGCAAGTAACATTTGCAAAAATTGCACTTTTAGCTACCTGTAGAGCGATTTCACTGCCACCTGCCTCCTGATATTTTTGTGGCATCCTGCAGGTCCTGCCTACTGCCATCTCTGCCTTCTCCTCTGGCATGTAATTTGTATCAACGTGCACCAGAATGTGAGTCTTCCCATCCCACTGGTTGATCATGACTGACACTTCCTCCTATGTTTATTATGCTTCAACCATGAGATCTGTTTCACTATAGTCCATTGTCAGGATCCTTAATATACTTAATTTACTTTATTAGTGGGTCTCCAGTTGACTTTTCTTCCTCACACTTGATTTGACCTCCTTCACTTCTGCGCCTTGCTCCTCCTCCTACATGCACCTTTACACAAGACATTTTTTTACAATGACAAGAGCCCTATCACTCTGGGAATTACTCTTCTTACTCTTTGTCATAAAACTTGTTGATATGGTGGTTCCACCATGGGAACACGAGAAAATGAATCACCCACAGAAATTAGCAGTAGTACAGTCCCAGTGAGATTTAATAGTCATATATCAGGGTTTTTGGAAATGACTTGATGAAGAATATAGAGGACATATCATTGTAAATGTCCATTCCTGAATCTATTAGTCATGAAATCAGTTTTCAACATGAACTACCTCAAGCTTCCTCCTTACCTATTGCAAATCTGATGCAAAAGACAAGCCGGTGGCTATGCTAAAGGGGGATAGTAACTGTAAATACTCAAAGACATGGCCATCTCATAGAAAAAAAAACCTGAAATGCCAAGATTTTATGCAGTTGAATAAAAGTTGTAGTGATGTGCAGTTTACCTTTAATAGTACTTTCTCATGATTCACATAGTTATAATGCATTACAGACTATGAAGTCATCTAAGTATGTTTGTTTTAAGGCAATGCAAAGAATTTGTCTTTCAGAGACTATGTGATTAGGGCAATGTGCTTCCAAGAGGTTTCTATAAAATAGAGTAAGTTCTGTCACTTGGGGAGTGATGTTAGTCTTCTGTTAAAGCCTTCAACTGGCGTGTCCATGTTTTATGTATCTGTCTCGATTCTGTATCTTCTGTATTGCAATATAGATATGTGGCAGTTACATGTCCTGCTATGAAAAGACTTGCCTTAAGACTCTTGTTTATTTGGCATGTTGCATGAAAGTATGTGTTCAGTGATCTGTGCCTTCCCATTCACCGACTATTGATGTATTCTCTTTCTTTCTTAGTCTTCCAGTCCTACTCAAACTCTGACTGTTTTCTTCATTCTATATAAAAGTATCAAACATATTTTTATTTCCTTTCTAAACTCCTTTTCTTTATTTTTCTACTTGCTCCTTGGGCTTGTATGCACAAACTAGTTTCCATACCCAGTTTTATTTTCAACATGTCTGAGACTGTTCTAGTTCTTATTTCATAGTATGCATTTACATCTTTTATTTGTCGTCATCCTCCCTCACTGTCACCTTGTCTGAGAAACAGAGTGTCTCTTTTTAATCTTACAGAAAAGGGCCAGTTTGGGTCAGATGTGTGAGGCACAGAGCTTATGATGGTTATACCTAGTTAAAGTGGATATGATTGATGCAGTTCTGGGAAAACAAACATTACTGGTTAGAGCTTTATGTAGTTTTAATTTTCTCTTTCATTTTCCTGCTTAATTTGTATTGGCCACAAGAGAAATGACACATTGGAAGGAACTACACAATTTGTTTAATATAAGAAACCCATTAATAACTTAGCACTTTCATCCAAAACAAGGACTTTTTCAGAGTTGTTAACATACATAAAGTGCTACAATTTATAAAAACATTGTTAAAAAATGTAATTAAAACACATTACCCATTGTAGTCCAAATAAAACTGGAGCACAATTAAGGTCTGGAAATTTCCCAGTAGCACTCAGTTGTACCTAATATAACCCAACTCATCCAAATTCGATCAGTAATTACACTCCTGCTATGTATAGGTGCAGGAAGCTGTGAACAGCTGCATAACACACATGGTCATACACCTGGCATCTTAAAAGTAGCTCACAGCAGTTGCTAGTGGCACAACACTGCACAACTAACCCACAAACACTACAAACAGCTCAACACTACTGTGAAAAACAGTATCAAATTAAGGTGGCTCTCCTCAGTGCAGAAATATAAACAACAAACTGACTGACCTTGAGGCATTCCTAGGTTTGGAAGGCAACAGCATATGTGTAATCAATGAAATCTGGTCTAAATGCCAAGAAATCGCCCCCCCCCAAACCTGGGGTTAATGCTTACTATACCATCATACACAATGGCAAATGTTGTGGAATATCTATATGTGTCAGATACCTTGTGACCTCTAAATAGATTCACAGAGACCCGCAGGTTGAATTTGTTGAACTCCAAATCATACTGAATAAAATTATTTATCAGTTTAGCCCCTATTAAAGGATATCTTCCATGACCCCAGAAGTCCAAGCTTTCTAAACAACAGGGAAGAACTCCCCACAAATAAGAATTCTGGAAAATTAGAAGACCCAACAATTAATGAAGTGCCTACACCACCAAAGCAAGATATGATGGCACATTTTTAAATCTAATTAATAAAAATTCAATAGACCAGATTGTTTCTAGCCCATCTAGAGGAAAAAAAATTGACCTGGCACATACAACTGTTGCATCACCATGCACAACTCTCCTAGTAACTACTTCTGTCTATTTAAGAAAGAGAATAATCTTGAAATTTTTACCTGTTTAGACACCTGAAACCAACAGTGCAGAATTCAAAGACCAAGTGCAGGAATCTCCCCAAATTCTGATTAAATCTTTAAATTCACTTATAGCAAAAACACTGTAGACAGTACCTCAGCAGATACATTTGCCTAGGAGTTTTACCCCCACATGTATACATATATAGGACTTGTAGTCCCATCCAGATCTAAATGTAATAGGAAGTTTAAAAGTAAACCATCCTGGTGGTTCACTGACAAATAAAATCTACAACAAAAGGGAAAAAAATCATTAGCCTGTACAGAAGATCTGACAACCCCAAGCCAAGGAAAATATTAGGAATCTAAGAATTTCAAAATGACTATGGACACACTAAGGCAACGCATAAATATCACTAAAAACATGTATTAAAAGTGCTGTCCATGACTAAGAACATTTCTTACATGTGACCAGATAACATTCCTATATATATAATAGTACTAAACATGCCCTGTCAGAACCTCTCCATAAATATTTAACATGACTCCGGTTACAGGCTTAGTCTTGGATGTATGTCATGCAGCACTGTGATGTCATTCCATAAAGGAGACATTATCATCAGCATTAGAAAATATAGGCCAATTGGTTGGAAAAGTCTTTTTTTTTTTGCAACTCCATGGAGTACATTATAAAATTAAAAATATCATCAGTTTATAGCCACAGCAATTTGGTTTTATAAAAGTAGATCTCGTCTAATGATCCTGGTTAATTTCTTTGTGAAAGTACAACAAGCTGAAAACAGTGGTACACTGTACAGAATGTTTACCTTGATTTGGCTTAGGCATTTGACAGCATCCCTCATGGCAGCATCAATAATAAGCTAAATGCATTGCAAATAGATTCCTATGTGGCAAGATGGATAACAGCAAATTGTATAAAAGACAGAATCCACATGGTGAGGGTGGCATGGGCTACATCAGATAACACAAAAGTGACCAGTGGTTTCCCTCAGGGCTTGGTGTCGGGACCTCTTTTGTTTATTATTTACTCCTTTGACCTACAGACTAATAATCATGACCTAAAGCTAACCAGATGACTGCAAATTTGGAATCATTGTCAAATCCTCCTGTGACAAAAAAGCCTTCCTGCAGGAACTTAAACTTTTTAATAACTTATGAATTAAATTAAATGCCAAAATTGTATCACTCCCCCTTAAGCATATAGCAGAAATAATACAGCCCTTCAAAATGAAAATGTAGTCCAAGATCTGGAGACTACAATATAGCAACAGTCATCAGGAAATCCTTCTACTTGGCTTAGGTTCATAGGTTCATAGATTCATAGGACGATACTAGGCTATTGGCCTGGAGGCCCTTATAAGCCTAACCACGAATTTCACCCATGTTCCCACAAAGTCAGCACCTACTTTCCCTGTCCAGCAAGGACACAGGTGGGATCCCAGGGGTATATTTTCTGTTTCCCATCCAGTCATCCAGGTTCCTCTTAAAGAGGACTAGTGAGGTACTCTGCTTGACATGGAGAGAAAGTATATTCCACAGATGGGGGAGTCGTCGGGACACAAATTTATCCTGCCAACAATTTCAATTAATGTCACAGACCAGGTTGAGACCTTGCATGTAGGTTGCACGAGTGGAGTTTGATGCAGCAACTCCATCAAGGATGAGTCTGAGACAGCCTTGTATGCCAGACACAGGTCACATCTGAGCATTCTGTACAAGAGAGTAGAGGGACAGGGTATTTAGCATATCTGTATAGGATAGATGTTTGAGACCCTGGATTTTCCTGGTCAGGAATCTCTATGGTCTCTCCAACTGCTGCAGGTGCTTGGCAAGGTACATGCCAAAGGGGGCATTGTACTCAATAATGGGTCTGATAAGGGAGGAATACATGGATGTTATGACCTCCTTGTTCCTGGATGAAATACCCTTACATATGAGGTGGGCCATGTAAAAATCCTTCCATACAATGGAGGCAACATGGTGGTCAAAAATCAGGTTACTATCAACCTGGGTGCTCAAGTTCCTCACGACTGATTGTGTGCTTAGTACATTGTTATTAATGTGATAATTAGTGGGGACACCATTTTCCCCAAAGAGAATAATTATGCATTTCTTGGCATTCAGTTTGAGGCCATGCTTCTGGCACCAGTCATTAGTTTGGTTAAGGCCCTCTTGGAGGATGTTCAGATGACAAGGGGAATTTATGACAGTGCCCAGCTTGCAGTCATCTGCAAACTTGGTCAGTCACAGACCACTGGTTTTGGCTTGCACCTCAGAAAAGTATATCCCAAACAGTAGAGGCCTCAAGACCGATCCTTGGGCTTAGATGATTGCCAAGGGAATATCATCCAGATCAAAATAGGTTATTGCTCACTTTTTTCTGCACGGATTAGAACAATAGAAGAATGCAATGCCTCCTTTAAGATTTCCTTCAGAACAAAAAAATCTAGACCTGTTTCATCAGATCAATAAAACAAGGTGGAGAGACAGATTCATTATTGTTTCTCCCTCACCTCCAGAGTAGATTACACTTGTAGAAAAAGAAGTGTAATACACTATCTTCTTTCATACAGGACCTGGATAATTAGATGGGTGTTTATAAAGAGAGTAAACAAAGGCACAAAAGTAAATACCGTGTGTGTGTGTGTGTGTGTGTGTGTGTGTGTGTGTGTGTGTGTGTGTGTGTGTGTGTGTGTGTGTGTATACATCTGTGTATACAGAGAAATTAAGTCTGGCCAGAGAAAAACAGATACTGAGGAAGGGACACACTGTACACAAAAAGAGTAGAAGTCAGAATTGAACTCTGGGCCTGTGAAGGATACCTCTAAACAATAAGCCATAGCATTGCTGATTGGGGAGGACATGAAGTCAATGCAGTGACAATGGAACTTCGATTGCATAGCTTATGTGGGATGTCAGTAGAATGATCTCAAGGAAGAAAAGGGTTCATTTGTCCTACTGCCCACTGTAGTGTGATCTTGGAGTTGGTATATATAGTTGGGGGTGTGTGGGCTGCACAGCTCCCCAGCTTGGATGGCTCCTTTTGTGATGTTGGCCAACTATGGCCATTCAGTTAATTATTTTTCACCATTAAGCTTTTCAGTACATTAAACTTTCACTGTTTAACATTCGATTATTAGCTGTTTGCCTTAATTTGTTTTCGATGGGCAAACATAGACCCATTAAATCCATCCTTATGCCAAAATATTTTGTCATATTGTGATTACAAGCAGAATAAAATTAAATTCATCTACAATTTTACCCACCGTTGGTAATTTTTAGATTCAAGGTTGCTCTGCCCCCACCCAGTTTAATTTTCTATTTTTATAAGAATTGTCTCATCTGAGTTTGTAGATATTTCATCTGCATTACACGATGCAAAATATGTCTTTTGAATGGTATCAGATAAAACATAGTTTGTAACTGGCAGAATTTCAAATTTTGTTGCCTCTCCACAGATTTTCTCTCTAAGCATAGTGTTTCATTTTGCTTAATACTCCAACAGTTATTCAATGTCTGGATTGTAGATTACATGTACTGGACTGGTTACTTCACGTATAGGTTGTAGGCATGATACACTGCCTACACTGCATTTACTAAGCCTAGTAATATGTTAAGAATTAAATTAAGCAACCAGTTTAACATTAAAAGACACCCTCAAATTTTCCTAGCAATGCTTTTTCTTAACTAATCACACAATGAATGTTTTTCTAGATATCATATATCCAACATATGTATATGACATAAACAATTTCTAGGTCAACATATAATGTTGGATTATATAAGCCACCAGAGTAGCTATTTTATTTTATATGTCAAAATGCAAAATAATTTGTACATTTGACTTCCTAACATATGGTATTATTTTTGTTTGCATTATTACTTCAGTGCGATTACTCCTTGTTAACAGGTCTTTACAATTAAGTATACACTTAGGTTTAATGCACAGTGCACTTATTCAAACATTTAAAAAGCACTTACAGCACAAACAGTGGAAAAATATGTTTCACAATATAGGGTAAAAGTCAACTGAAAGAAAGTTATTTCAATTTAAAATCCTGTCATATATTTTAATATGCAGAGAAGCATACATTTTAAAATATAAATACCAAAAGTAATACTTTAAAAAATGTCAATACGCTGCAAATTTACATTTGTTTTATAACATAACAAATGATTTGACATCTTTGTCCTTCCAGAAAGCAGCTTTTCTACAGCTGCCTTAGGCCAAGCTGCAGGTAACATTTTTTTAAAGAAATGAATAGGTACTGCTCGGTGGTATCTGTACATGGCTGAAGCTTGCAGCATTTCAATCATTAATATGCTGGAGTCAATGCACCATTCAAGTGTTTATGGATAAGAGATCATTTGTGTCTTGTGTGTGTGTATTATGTATGTATATATATATATATATATATATATATATATATATATATATATATATATATATTTTTTTTTTATATTTATTTATATCTTCACACAGTCACAGAGACATATACACACATGTATGTACACATATCTATACATCTGTATATATTTTTATGATCCTATATTACTGTAAACAACAGCTTTATATGCATATGCACCCAAACACACACGCATATTTGATCTTTGCACAATTTAATGAGTGCAAAAATTTAGAAAATTTGTCAGTGGTGTAGTTGGGCAAGTCATGTTATGGTCGATTATTAGGAGAATGAATGTAACATAATTTAAGAGTTTTCCATTTTTTCGTGGTTGTTTGACCCTTGAGTTAGTTTATTTAAGTGCTGGGGATGAAGTGGCAGAGCTCCCACATTGGGGGTGTGGAAGGGAAAGCCTTCATGTCAAACCACTTAGGTTCATAGGTGTTTACTAGGCTAACAACCACAAGGGCCTTTTTAAGCCTAGCCATGCATCCCAAATCTCTGACAAGTTCTGATACCCTTGATAAGTGTAAGCATGGGCCTGTGAGATGAATCATTTACAGGTTACCTGTTTCCATTAGAGACATAGGTGCCAAACCAGGGATGAATTTCTGGTTTCCCATCCAGTTGTCCAAGTTGCACTTGAATTGGGTTAGGAAGGAACTCTGCTTCATATGGATGGGGAGCCTGACCCATAGACAGGGTAGTTTCTGGGATACATTTCTATCTCTCCAGCAGGTTCTATTTATATCACAGGCAATGTTTAAGTCTTTAGAATGGGTAATTCTGGTACTGCTTGTTTTGTGTATATGCAGGAGGTCCATCAGTGTGGGATGTGACAATGCCCTGTATGCCAGGTATAGCGCTCCCCTCAAAAGCCTGTAGGAGACATAATATAGGGATAGGGCCTTCAGGTGGTCTGCATAGGACATATGACTTGTGCCCTGTACTCTTTTAGTGAGGAACCTCCGCGGGCGTTCCACTCGTTGGATATACTTTGTTAGGTACATACCAAAGGAGGCACTGTACTTAATGACTGGTCTGATGAATGTCGAATACAGTGAAACAATGACTTCCTTGGACTTAGATGCCATACATTTGTTTATAAGTTGCACAACATAGAATGATTTCCTCACCACTGTAGACACGTGATGATCAAAGGCTAGATTACCATCTATGTGTGTCCCTAAATCGCTGATTACTGGGTCAACCCTAAGGGGTGCGTTGTCAGTTACCAGAGATGGATGATTTCCCAAAAGATACTGTTATGCATTTCTTGGCATTTAGTTTTAGTTAATGGCTCTGACACCAGTTTTTTTGTCTGTGTTAACCCCTCCTGGAGAACATTTTCCATTTGGGAAAAACAAAACACCCACGAATTATCACATAGGTGGCAGCCCCCTTAATACAGAAGAGGTAATAAGAGATCTTGGGACCCAGGTAGACAGTAATCTCTCCTTTGACAATCATATTGCCAAAGTAGTTAGGAAATCCTTCTATGTGGCCCATCTAATTACTAAAGGGTTCACATCTAGAAATAAAGAGGTTATAGTGCCCCTCTACTTGTCACTCATCAGACCCATCATAGAGTACAATGCCCCATTTGGGATGTACCTTACAAGACATTTCCAACAGTTGGAGAGACCACAAAAGTACCTCACCAAGAGGATTACTGGCCTCAAACATATGTCCTATGCAGCCCGACTGAAAAAACTCCAGCTGTACTCAGTGGCATATCACTTACTCAGAGGTGATCTCTGCCTGACTTACAAAGCCATGTCCAACTCAGAATTGATGGACATGCTCCACCTAAAAAATCCAAGTCACGGCAAGCCATGCGCTCTAGTGAGCTAAACCTCACCACAACAATAAATAGAACATGCTGGAGGAATAGATTCCTGTCACAGAGACTCCCCATGCTTTGGAACAAAATTCCAAACTACATTAGGCAGAGCCCCTCACTAACGCTCTTCAAGAGAAACCTTGATGAGTGGATGGGTAACAGAAAGTACACCCTTCACTTCTTTGGCTCTGCTTAACAGAGGGATCAATTAATTAATTTCTATTTCTCATCCATAAATCATCCATAAATCACTTGAAAATGGACATGGATGAACTTTGTGTTATGTGGATTGAGAGTCCGTTCCATAGGAGTGGTATTCTCTGTGAAATATGCCTGTCTCTCCAAAGCATTCTGTTGATGTTGCAGAAGAAGTTTGGATTCCTACACTAAGTATTTATGATGCCATTTCATTTGGTGATATGCAGTAAATCTATCAATAATGGGTCGCAGGATGCCTTGCATGCCAGATACAGGTCACCTCTTAGCAGTCTGTAGGATACAGAGTGTGGTGACAGGGCTTTGAGTCGGTCTATGTAGGACATGTTGTTTAAGCCTTGTATCCTTTTAGTAAGGTAAGTTTTTTGGTGATCCAGTTGTTGCATGTGTCTGGACAAATGCATTTCAAAGGGGGCATTATATTCAATGACTTACTGACTTAATGAGGGCTGAGTAAAGGGGACAATGATGTGTCTAAATCATATATGTCAACTGTCCAGATAGTTGCCTCATATTATTGGTCTGCTTCTTATAAAATTGTTTTTTTTCTGGAAAATTAATGGCAAATCATTGAAAAGTGAAGTTAAAAAATGATAGCAGACATTTGAGTTTCAGACTTCATATCTTTCAAAAAATTCAATGGTAATGGAAAACCTGTTAGTCTATCAACTTTCTAAGTTTGAAATAGCAATATTTAACATATGCCCCTATTTTTGAGCTCTGGCCTTTGTCTCCCCATTATTTGTGACTTTGTCCAGATTTTTTGCTCTAAGAGGTTGAAAGGTATGGTAAATCTAAACACAATCCCTTTGTTTATAAAATATGAAATATAGAAGGGCTTTCTTACAACAATAGACAGATGCTGGCCAAAAGTTAGGTCACTGTCCACATAAGTTCCCAAATCCTGAACAACTGGGTCAGCTATTAGGGGTGTATTGCCAATGTGGTAGTTTTCTCAGGTCTATATTAGAACACCGAACTTTCAAAATTTAGAGTGTTCTAATATCAAACCCTAGTAATTGAAAATTTAAAACAGAGAACATACAGAACAGCGAATTTTTGAAAAAATTTGCTGTTCCAAAACACATACACACAACACAAGCACACCAAACAAACAGCAATCCACACACATACACCTAAACTCTTACACCTACCCTGCACTAAACTATGCATACACCACTAACTATCCACTTAATTTAACCCAAACCCTAACCCTAGCCCTAAGGTCTGTCACTATCGCACAGTCACTTCACCTGCGCCCTAACCCTAACTCACCTACCCCGCCCTAACCCTCACGTCCACACAATTACACACTTACCTGACCTGCGCCCTAACCCTAACTCACCTACCTCGCCCTAATCCTCACATCCACACAAATGCACACTTACCTGAAACAGACCCGTAACTTTCCACTACAGCGCTGAAACTACCGAAGCAACAGAAATGGACAACCAAATTCTTTCCCTAGGAAAAAAATCGGTTTTCTGTTTCTTTGATATTTTTAGCGTTCACTGAAAACGGGTCGATATTAGAACACTCAAAATTTTGAAAGTTCGGTGTTCTAATATAGACCTGTTTTCTCTGGTACATGACTTCCCAAAGGATACAATAATGTATTTCTTGGCATTAGTTTCAGACAATGATTTTTACACCAGTTCTTTATTTGAGACAAACCTTCTGGCATGATGGCTAAGTCATTTGTGGATTCAATGACTGCTCCTAGCTTACTGTCATCTGCAAGCTTAGTCAACCAGAGCCTTTTGATATTGGCTTTTGTTTAGAAAAGTAGATGTCAAAAAGCAAAGGTCTCAGCACAGAATCCTTGGGGGACTCCACTGGTGACTGTTCTCTTTGTGGTGGTATCTTCTTCTAGTTTGCTTATCTGCATCTTACCAGTGAGCCAATTGGCAATCCACTGGGTGACATAGCAGTTTATTCCCAGTTTATTTAACTTTTCTACTATGACAGACTAGGGAATTGGGTCAAAAGCTTTTGCAAGATTGAAGTATGCAATGTGTACTGTTTTGCCTTCATCCATTGCTTTGGTGACCTTTAAAAAAAACATCAGGGTGAGTAAGTATGACCCGCCCTTGATAAATTCAAACTGAGACTGGTCCGGTATTTAAAATAAATTACTGTTGTGAACTAATATTTTTATTTTATTACATTCAGATATCTAAGGTATATGCAATCAATAAAGTTGGCTTTAACTGTATACAGTGGCCAGCTAGCCACTTTTTTTGAAGCCAAGTCAAAGTCAAGTCAAAGTCAAAGAAAACTTTATTGTCATTCAGAACTATAATACTTCATTCTCAGTGCAGGAAACAGTCGCACATATAGACAAAGAAAAATTAATAAAATATCACAGCAGAAATTTAATAAGTAGCAATTAGTAAGTAAAGTAGGACAGCACTGACCCATATCCATTCCAGAAAAGGAGACAAGGAAAACAAGGGACAATATGAAGGTAATATTGTCAATGTAAAATTGAAACAATAGCAGCATATCTATGATTAGACTGAATGTTTGCAGTTTGTATATTGCACTTTACAGTCCTTCAGTGCATAGATGAGCTACCTTAGTATTGCACTTGGTTATTGCACATCCATAAAATAAGCCCCTTTATAGGCTAGTTATGTAACAGATGTCATGGTTCATTTTTCCCAAGAGTTCAACAGTCTATAGAGAGTGGAAAGAAACTGTTATTTAGTCTGGTGGTCTTACAATGCAGGCTTTTGTATCTCCTGTCTGAGGAGAAATGAGTGTACAGACTATTGGCAGGATATGTTGGATCACTGGAAATCTTTTTGGCTCTGTTGATGCACTGGGATTTGTGTAGATCTTCCAGAGGTGTAAGAGAGATGCCAATGATTCTTTCTGCCGACCTTACAACTCTCTTAAGAGCCTTTCAATCCTGATTGTTACAGCTCCCATGCCAGACTGTAATGCTGTTAGTCAGGACACTTTCAATGGTGCCCCTATAAAAGGTCTGAAGTATGGACCTTGGTAATTTTGCCTTCCTAAGTTTCCTTAGAAAGTGCAAGTGTTGCTGAACTTATTTGACTGTGCTGGATACATGGACTGACCAGAATAAGTTCTCCGTGATATGAACACTCAAGAACTTTGTACTCGTCACCCTTTCCACTATCATCCCTTTCATCATTAGAGGTTTGTGTGGGACTTGAGATCTTCTGAAATCAACAATCAACTCCTTTGCCTTGCTGACATTCAGTGCTAGATTGTTGTTGTCATATCAGATCAGTAGTTGATCAGTCTCACTCCTGTAGACCTCCTCCTCCTCTCCATCTTTGACCAGGCCTATAACAGTGGTGTCATCTGCAAATTTGATAATCCTATTTGTCTCATGTCTGGCCATGCAGTCATGTGTCAGCAGAGTGAAAAGGAGAGGGCTTAAGACACACCCCTGCGGTACTCCTGTGTTCAGTATGATACTTCTGGAGCTGTTGTCTCTCACATGAACCTTTTGAGACCTTTCAGTAAGGAAGCTCAGAATCCAATTACATAAATGGGAGTCTATGTGCAGTTGAAGTAGCTTTGATATCAGATTCTGAAGGATGACAGTGTTGAAGGCAGAACTGAAATCAATGAATAGCAGTCTTGCATACCAGTTTTTGCCTTCTAAGTGGTTCAGTGTTCATGGAGAGCTAGTGAGATGGCATCCCCTGTATTGCAGTTTGTCCTGTGACACAGGTAAGATTGAGGCTATATGATCTCTGACCAACCTCTCCAGGCACTTCATTCCCATTGAGGTTAAAGCAACTGGTCAGTAGTCATTCAGAGTTGTTGGCTGTGGTTTCTTGGGTAGAGGAATGATAGTTATCTCCTTGAAGCATTTCGGAACACTGGCTAGATGGAGTGAGGTGTTAAAGATGTCAGTGAGTACTATAGCCTGTTCAGTCACACATTCCCTTAGTACCCTGCCCATGATGTAGTCAGGGCCAGCTGTTTTCTTCATGTTGACACATTTTATGGTTCAGGTGATATTGACTGTATTGATTGTCATCCAGTTTCCAAAGCTTTAGGGCACCTTCCATGCACCAAAACTGTTAGGCAGCTTGAGATGAGCTGACTAAAACACAGGTGTGGGCAGGATGCTCTTTAGAGTTTTCCTGCCAGCAGACAGAGGGAGGTTGGGTCCCAAAAGGACAGTGTTAGGAATAACAAAAATAAAATGCCCACATGCTGGCATAAAAAAACACACCAATAAACAAGGGTGATGGAGGGAGGGAGCGGCTACTGCAGCAGTGATCATCTGAACATCTATTGTTATGTTAACTTAAGCTTACACAACTGCACTATGTTCTTTATAATGATCACTGCTGCAGTAGCCTTAGCTATATTTGGTAGATGAAAGGAGAAGAGTCCATGAGCACTAGAGAATGGTCTTAGCAAAACTTGATCTAGACCTAGAGAAGGAATCAATCTTATAGTGTTTTATAAAAGTATGTATAGAGGACAAGTAGCAGCTTCTTGAATACTTCTAGAATCCAGCCCTTTCCAAAAACCCATAGATGAAGGCAAGGTCTTGATAGAGTGGGCCTTGACTCTGTCTAGAATAAATCTGTCATGGTGAGTATAACAAAAGGTAATAACCTTAAACAACCATTTAGAAATAATCAGTTTTGACACAGGTTGTCACTTCTTCTTATCTGCACAAGAAAAGAACAGTTGATCAGAAGATCTAAAAGATTTAGCTTTGCCAAGATAGTACCTAAGTTGTCTGTGGATATCCAAGGTATGGTGTATCCTTTCTCCCTCAAATTTAGGCTCAGGAAAGAAAATGTGGAGATGGATAGCTTTACTTAAAGTAAACATGAATACCAGTTTAGGCATAAAGGATTCATTCTCAAAGAAACCCTATCCCAGTGGAAAATGAGGTAGGGTTGAATCATCTTGACAGCTTACAACTCAGAAACCCTTCTTGAAGAGATCAGAGCAATCAGTAAAACTTTTTTCCATGTTAAGAACCTCAAGTCAGCCAGATTAGCTGGTGCAAATGGAGCAAGTGTTAGCTTTTTAACACAAAATTAAGATCCCAAGGAGGGGCCACTGGTCTATTTGAAGGCCTGTTATGCAAAACCCCTTCAATAACACTTTGATATGAGACTGCCTTGAAAGCGGAGGATCCCTGGGCAGACATGCTGAAATGGCCAATAAATGAACCCTGACAGAGGAATAAGAAAGGCTGTAAGAATGCATGTCATACAAATATTGTAAAACCAGAGAACAACTAGCCCTGAATATATATATTGGTTAGTTTGTTGGCAACAACTAGAAAACCTTTTCCACTTGCTAATACATGATTTTACAGTAACAGGCTTTCTTGCTTCCATTAATTAAGACTCTAACATCTAGGCTGTCAATTGATGTTGATTGATGTTGGGGTGTGTCAAAGACCCTTGCTCTTGTCTGAATAGATCTATTCTGTGAGAAGCCTTGCGGTAATTGCCAATGGCCATTTCCAAGAAAAGGAAGAACCATGGTTGTCTGGGTCAGAACAGAGTTACCACAATGATGTTGGGGGATTCTATCTTAATTTTTAGAAGTATCCTAGATATTGGTAGAAAGGGTGAAAAGGCAGACAGGAACATTCCTGTCCAAAGAAAAGAAAAGGCATCTGTCTCCCAGGCCTTCTTGCATGCAGTTTTAGAACAGAATTGTGACAATTGATTGTTTAGAGAAGAAGCAAAGAGGTCTAATTGAAGAATTCCCCACAGATGGATAACTTGGAAGATCTCCTGATCTAGTTTCCATTTGTTATGGTCATCCCCAAGAAAGTTATTTTGTTTTTCTCCTACTTAGTTTTTCTGGCCCACCACAATTTTGCTCTGGTAGAATGTAGGATGCCTGTAGAGTGAGATTGTGATATGAAGCTGTATCCAAGCTAACAAAGCTAGTCAGGAAAGGAGATATGGTCTGGTTCACACTTGCTTTTTGATGTGCCACATGACTTTGCTATTGTCTGCAATAACTTGAAGCAGTTATGGGGACCAAAAGATGGTTCAGAGAGTTGAGTGTCTTGATCAGGGCAAGCATCTCTTTGATATATATGTGCTTTCATATGTCCCTGGTGTTCTACACCCTCTGACTTTTATCTCTCCTGAAATTGCTCCCCATGCAAAGTCAGAAGCATCTGTGATGAGTGAATGATTTTCAGCAATAAGGGAGAAGGGTATACCTGAATTTAAAGATATCTGTTGCCTCCACAAAAGGATTTCTCTTCTGACAAATATCAGTACCGGGATCTGGAAAGACAAAGGATACTGATGTTGGGACCGAAGAGATTTCAGATACTACTGTATCTTTCTCATGTGGATCCTTGCCAGGTGTATCATGATAATCATAGATGTCATGACACCCCAAATCCTGAGGGATTTCCTTGCAGTGACCAAAGCCTGAGTGAAAAACCTCAGAAATTGATCTAAACAAAGATCTATTTTTTTCCTGTGGAAGAAAATCTCTTTGAACTGTGGTGTCTAGTTGACATCCCAGGAAAGCAGTCCTGTGTGACAGAGTCAAGAATGACTTTTGAATGATCTCTTGGAATCTCAGCTTGTGCAAGAGATCTCTCACTCAAGAAACATTTTGAAAAAAGACTCCGCAAAGATAAACAAGTCATATAAATATGGAAAAATATATATATCTTGCAGCCTGCAACACACAGACAAGGAGTACATGCAGATTCCACAAGGAGGAAATCAAAGCCCAAAACTCAACCAGAGAACAAAGCATTGTTAAATAACATTACTCAATACAATACTCTGCCAGTGATCAATTCCAATCACACACATTCTGTTCAGACTGCAACAGATATCCATTTACTGAATACAATGCTGATGTCTGACTGTGATGGAAAGCGAAAACAAATTATAGCCAGCTTGCTACATTTAGATTCATTACAACTCCTTCCCAATACACATACATTCATTTTCATGGCAAAAAACAAATCTCAGTACTGATCAATTACATCCACTTTATTGACTGTGCACACCTCAGATATCTAGCTGTGTTAAAAGCTGTCACGAGTAAAGTACTCTACCTGGTTTTACACAAATGAACACTACTTCTGCAAAGCCAGAATAGTGAGTGTTTAGCTTAAAAAATGCAACAGTGACAGTCACTTTCATACACAGCCAACCACTGTACACAGCAATTAAAGCCAGCTTTAATGACTTTATATGGGTCTACTTTTTAACCTCGATGCCCATATAACCGAACACCGTTTTTCCAAAATTAAAATAACGAAAACTGAAATATCTGAATGGTGAATGTTTACCAGGGTAAGTAAACACTTGCCCAAACTTACCTGAAACACAAACTGAAGTAAGTAAAACCCACCTAGGTGGGTGGCTATGCCCCCACACCCCCTAACTATATATATCAACTCTGGGATCACACTACAGTGGAGAAAGGGTCATGTTGGGCAAGTGTTTACTTACCCTGCGAAAACTTTGCCATTTGGGTATTTCAGTTTTCATGATTTTTGTCTTGTAAAAATGACATTTGGTTATATGGGCATCAATGTTTCAAAGTAGAGCCCTTTATATACCTCAGATATCTGAACATAAAAAAATAAAAATATTAGTTCACTACAATAATTTATTTTATCCCCCACTATAGACACACACAAATTAAATACTTCCCTTCCTACCTGCTGACATTAGCAGACAGAGTATACCTCTAAAGAAAAAAGAGCGAAGAACAGAAGACTTGCTGCCACATTCCTACCTGTACATCTGTACACTAATCCCTTCTTCCTCTTGCAGAGCTAATAGTAAGTGGCTCCTTCATGCTTCATGCAGCAGCCTGGTGAGACGCTTGTTGAGTGACATTTCTGATTTCCACAGCAGTGGTGGAGATTAGTGGATTAAGTCTGAAAATAATATTCTGCATTCTGAATTTAGTCCCTCTTCTTTTGTTTGCAGGGTACGGGTTGTAGCCCAGCAGTCAATACCACAAACCCCCTGCCTTATGTTGTGAATGTTCTTAAGCAAATAAGACAATGCTAATGACTTGTGCACTACTTCAGTTTTAAAACTACTCATTGCAGTTTTTCTACTTTTGCAATAGCAAGTGTAGACAGGAGATATCCAGGAAAGGTGAATGCTAACTAAAGAACAAAATCTGAAAAATCAGTCAGTGTCTTGATCCGCATGCCTTCATTTAACATTTTTATGTATCAGAATGTGCGGGACATGTTATTAAACTGTGCATAACTCATCACGTTCTTAGCACAGTAACACTACATTTATAGTACTTGCATATAATATTTATGTTTGTTCATGCATACACCAAGGTTACCATTAATTTCATGATATAAGATGGCTTGTAGCACATTTTCTCAGGCACAATTGTTTGAAAAGAATTTGGTCAAGTTTTCTTGCTTATTCTCTACAAGAACAATTTGTTTGTTTTTCTCAAAATGTATTGCCTTGAAAGGTCTCCTAGCTTTCAGTATCCCAGGAAAAAGGGATGTGATATATATAGATATATATATATATATATATATATATATATATATATATATATATATATATATATATATATATATAAACATGTTTTTAGTAGTAGTTCTTTTGGACAAGGCATAATAAAGCTAATTGTCCTTGTGGGGAGAGGTTGTGCCATTGGGTACTTGCTCCCCACATAAAATGCTTTTCTACTGTTTATACTGTAGTACATTTGCTCAGTTACTGTACAACACTGAGCACATGTTACAAGGATTTGTACGCTTGGAGTGTCAGTCTCAATCAGAATTTCCAGGCAGTTGTGGTTCAAGAAATGTAGTTTCGAGGAGTTGTAGTGAATGCCTTAGACCATATCATGAGGGCTTCCATCTGACTAAAATCCGAAGGGAGTGAAATAATGCCTTTACTTTTGTGCACTTCTGGTTTACTCTTCTAACAAAAGGTAATGTTCTTTCAAAATATTGTGAAACGTGCTCAAACCACCATGCTTATGAACTGTCTTTTGTCCAGGCATGAAATAACAAAGAACTATAACCAATTGTTGTGCTGTGTACATACATGGCAACATTATATAGCAACCTGCACTGAACACATGACTAAATCAACAGTAAGAATGATATCAGCAGAACAAGTGTGAGTTAGAATTCCAAATAAAAACAGAATAAAAATCAGTAACAATTACGAGGTGATAGACCTACTGGGGAAACTGCTGTAAAAGGACATGCTGTATCATGCATAAGGGCAGCGTAACGTGTAAATTAACAGTAAGAATAACAAAACACACACACACACACACACACACACAACAAAGATCAATATCAGTTATAAACTGAAACCATGGAAACTGTGAAAGAAGAATTACTACTATGACTTAGCAAGTATATATAATGTATATTTGGTTGCAATAGTACTCACAAAATGTTTCTTAGACATGTTGCCTATTAGCTTTCCAGGAAATATATATCTGTATAAAGTTTGATACTAAAAAGCAAAGACTCTTCTTTCAATAATGGTTGCAACATTAAATCAGGCAGGAACATAACCAGGTCATGCTGAAAATTATAAAAGTTTGTGTAAACTATGAGTCTGGTTAGCTTATAAATTTATTCTTTGATTTTTCTGCAAAAACATTATTATGTCTGCAAAATCACAATAGCGTGTGTGTGTGTGTGTGTGTGTGTGTGTGTGTGTGTGTGTGTGTGTGTGTGTGTGTGTGTGTGTGTGTGTGTGTGTGAGACAATTTTAAGGGGAAGCTTGTGTCATTCAGGGGAAATAATTCCCTGATGCATCTGCACATTAATACATTTTTTACTGAAAACGTATCTACAGCTGTTGTGAGATGAAGAGCTGCAGAAGTATAGCATGTTAGAGAGTCTACTCCTTACTCAAGGTTAAAGGCTGCGGTGATGATGAAGCAGGAAGGAAATTCAAGGAAAAATGAGAGAGAGAGAGAGAGAAAGAGAGTGGAATTTTGGATGCAGATCCTTAAGGAGAATAACAGCAGTCATATGGACTACAATATTCATAAAGTAGCAGAAAATATTCTAACAACTAAGCCAAAACAGAATGTAGAAAGAAGATTTAGCATTACTGCAATTAGGGGTACTGAGAGTAGGAAATAGAGAGTTACAATTTACTGGAGGAAATTGGCAAAGGAATCAAGGTATTGGGAACAAATAATTAGAGAGGAAAAGGTAACAGAATGTGAAGAGGCCAAGAAGACATTTGGACTGCAGGCTAGAGACTGCCTCACCTATCAGGGATTGATATCTGGTCCGCTAATGATTGGCAGTAGATTTTCACGAATGATGAGGTGCCAGCTCGACGTTCAACCTTCAACAAAGGCACGCCCATTTACGCATGTCTTTCGAACACCCACCCAACCATGGGGAGGACATGCAGACTCCACACAAAAGGCACTCCCCGCACTCCAGCCGAGAATCGAATGGGAGAACCTCTTGCTGTGAGGCAACAATGCTACTGCTGCACCACCGCGGAAGTATGGAATAATAAGTGAAAGTATAGTAGATTTATTAGATGAATCTAGAAAAGAAGCTGCTGAAAAAAAGGGATAATTACTAGGGTATATAAAATATTGCATAACAACTACAGGAATCAATCAGAGGAGGGCAAAAAAGATTGGGAAGAGATATTGTATTAGCAATTCATAAAAAAACAATGAGAGGACATATGTATGGCTCCTAAATATGCAGCAAAGTCTAGAAGATTTAGGATTTTTCTTGAAAGTAATTGCATAGGTATTTTTACACTCCGGGCAGACTCCAAATAATTTTTCCTCAGGTAGATGGAAAATGTTAAAGCTATGACAGAGAAGAAAAACAATTAACATGTTTTGGGAGTGTAGTGAGATGGTGGACTTTAAAAAATTCCTACTGTGTCAGAAATACATGATGTGAATTGCATAGACATAGTAAGTTCTTGTTAAGTATAAGTCTGGTGGCTGACAAAAAGACAATTAACTAGAAAATGGAAATCAAAGTACAATGTCTACTGCTACAGATGTTTTTTAACAGAGATAAAATAACTGGAAATGGGATCTTTAGACAGGATAGGAGCAAGATATATAGAAAAATTGGAAATTGTGGGAAAACATAGGTGTGTAAAATCTTACAATAACAGTAGACATCCTTCTCTTCATTGTTGCAGAATTCTACTAAAGGAATCCCCTGCCAAGGGTAGTCCAACATCTGGCCAGTATACCAAAGCCTTAGGATTTTAAGTATGTTGTACATCACGTGTGCTCCCTGATCATGGCATATGGCATAAAGGTGATGTACGGATGTAAATAGCTCAGACCTGATTAGCGCCAGGAGGAACAACAGTCCAAGGACAGAAGAAAGAACATGTGCATCCAGAAGGACAAAAAGAAAAAGAAAATGGGGAGGAAGGAGGGAGTGAATGTCGCAACAGTGAAGACAAGGGCATCTACTGTTATGGCAAGATTTTGCACAACTATTCTATGTCCTTCCACATCACTTCTGCAGAATTGTTTACTAAAGGAAGAATACAAAAGCTCAATAGGAAACTTGGGAGGAGGAAGCTCCAGCAGAACCCTCAAGAAACTCATGCAGTCTAGCCCTGACAAAGCCAACTCTTGCTCTGGAAATAGCATCCAGTTTGTAATACTTAGTAAAGATATGGACAGAAATTCAAGTAGTAGCCTCAAAGGGTGGAATTGGTATCCAATCCTTTGAAAAACCCCAGAGGAAGCCAAAGCCCTGGTAGAATGAGCCTTTACAGAGGCAGAAAGACTTTTCACATGAAAGAAGTAACAAATAGAAATGGCCTTAGAGATCCAAGAGGATATGGTTTACTTAGAAACAGGAAAACCTAGAAATCTGGGATGAAAAGAAATAAAAAGCTGCTCAGAATTGCTAATAGCTTTAGTCTTATCTAAATAATATCTGAGTCTCCTATTCAAATCCAAAGTGTGAAAAACCTGCTCACTAGCAGTCTGCAGCGAAGGAAAAAATGTGAGCAAATTAACAGATTGATTGAGACAATTCATTAACAACCTTGGACATAAAAGAAGGATTAATATGAAGAGACCTTGTGAAAAACAAAAAAATGAGGAACAGCCATAAGAGTCTGAAGCTCAAGCACTTAGAAGTGAGGGCCAAAAGAAGAACAATTTACCATGTACAATGCTGTCAAAAGGAGCCTGAGTCAATTATTCAAAAAACAAAATTAAGGTCCCAGGAAGGAGTGTTATGTTTTGTTGGGTGTCTAATATGAACAAAGCCTTTAAGAAATTGTTTGACCTCAAACCTAGAGGCTAGAGGAGGGGGCAAAGGCAGACAAGCCAAAATAGCCAAGAGGTGAGCTTTAACTGAAGAGTATGCCAACCCAGCATGGAGCATGTCACACAGATAAGAGGTAACCTAGGAAATTTCCACATAAAGTGAATCCTGGTTATGAGGAAGGCACCAGACAGAAAATCTCATCCATTTGGACAAATAGGATTTCCTGGTAGTGGGTTTCCTGGCCTTCTGTAGAAGCTGAGGCACGGCCTCAGAAAAAAAGGAGCTTAAAAGAGATCAAAATCCTATCACCCAGAGTGTCAGTTGAAGAGTGGACAACTGAGGATGGATGAGAGACCCCTTGTCTTGTGTAAGTAGGTCCACTTTCTAAGGTAACTTGTGGGAACCAGTGCTGTTTGGACCACAAGGGAGTTACTAGCAAGATTTTCTTTTTTTGGGGGGGGGTCTTGCTCTATCTTGAGCAGGACCTTTGATATGAGAGAAAGGGGAGGGAAGGCATACAGAAACATCTCCTTCTAAGAAAAAGACAGGGCATCCACCTTCCATACCAGAGGACTTGGGACTCTGGTAAAAAAATAAGAAATTGTTCAGAGATGAGACAAAACGATCAACCTAAGGAGTACCCCAATGGTGGAAAATGTCCAAAAACACATCTCTGTGAAGCATCCATTCATGAGTTTGTGTCATGAACCTGCTCAGAGAGTCTGCCATGATTTTTTGTTCTGAAGAAATATAAACAGCCTGAAGAGTCACCTGATATCGGACAGCCAGATCCCAAACATGAGGAGCTAGTCTGCACAGAAGGTAGGACCATACCCCCCCACTTGTTGATGTGCCACATCACTGTCATATTGTCTGTAAAGATTTTGAGAGGCCCTGGAAGAAAAAGAGGATGAAAGGCCTAAAGGACAAGGAGGAGAGCCCTCATGCCCTTGATGGTGATGTGATCTGCCCTCTAAGTAATGGGCCAAAGACTCTGAAACTTTAGAGAACTGAAAGAAGCACCCCACATCATGTGTGAAGCATCCAAAAAAGTTCCTGAGAGGGGACTGGGGAATGAAAAGGAAGCCCTTAGTTGAGAGACCAGAGATGGCCTCAACCTGTCACCCCTGGGATTCCAGATCTTGTCTAAGGCTCTTGCCTCCACCATTGTTCCTTTTTAACCAATGTCCCAAAGCTAAATCTTCCAGCATAAAAGATCTGTCAAAAAGCAAATTGAAGGTCATGCTGCTTAACACTAGGAGCCTTAACCTGAAAATTCACTTACTGGAGGCCCTCTTCACACTAGAAGATGCCAATGTCTCTGCAGTCACAGAAATGTGGTTCAGGCCTGCAAAAAGCACCCCTGCCTTAACAGGCTTTATGTCATTCTACACATTCTGATCCCAAAATGAGGTCAGGAAGACTAAGGGTGGTGGAGTATCTATCTTCATTAAGGACAGGCACACCTCCAGACTGGTTTGCCAGCATGATGCACTGGAACTACTCCAGGTGCAACTGACAGTTAGCAAGACACACATCCAAGTTATAGCCAGTTATTGATCCCCTTCCATGATTCAGGGCACCCACTCCTCCTACCTGGACCTACTTGACCCCATCAAGGTACCCCCTAACACCCTGATTCTTGGTGACTTCATCTACGCCAGCATCGACTGGGTGAACTATTCCTGCACTAATGCACTCACCCAATGATTCCTTGACTTCATCAATTATAATGCACTAGTCCAGCTTGTCTCATCCTCCAAAAGGGGAGATAACTTTCTGGACTTGGTTCTCACCAACATGGGCAATCGATGCACCACTCCCATGGTATGTCCTTCCTTGGTGAGATCAGATCATCAGTCTGTATTATTCAAAGTTTCTATCCCACCCAACCCCCTCCCAGTCGTAACCAGGTTAAAAGACTTCTCAAAACCTGACTACAACCACCTAAGGGAGGGTATCAGTAGCTTCACACCACTGCCCCCCTCAGAGGATGCAGACAACTATGCTAAAGAATATGCCAATGCAGTATACAAGCACTTGTACAACTGCATGGACTCAGCGATACTCAACAGAACTAAAACCTGCTCCTCAAGGAAGCACAAGCTTATCTGGTGGACATCCTCTATCAACAGGCTTTGCAGCAAAAGGACGAAACTGTTGTCCAAGGGTAAAAAGGAACAGATTCTAAAAAAAAAACTCCCTCCTTAGCCTCAATAAGCAAATTAGATCACTAGTGAAAACCCCCAAAGCCAATTATGAATCAAAACTAGCCTCCAAAACAAAAGGAAACCACAAGGCCTTCTTTAGTTATGTCAGGAACCTCAACAACAAAGCCCAGGTTTGTTCCAAATTACACTGATCCTGTTGACTTGCTAGCAGATAGGTTTAGCTCAAACTTTACCCCCTTATCCCCTTCTAAAGGCCCATTCAGCATCCCCAATAATTGTCCCGCACCTCACATCTGCATAGATCAAGTGTTAAAGGCCCTAACCAAGGCAAGGAAAACAGCGTCCATGGAACCTGATAGTATCCCAGGCTGTATTCTGCACCATCTTCAGCAAGAACTAGCTTCACCATTGAGCAGCCTATTCAATCACAACATAAGTACAGGATTCATTCCAGCAGAGTGGAGAACTGCCATTGTCATCCCTTTGCAAAAAGGTGAAGCCACTACTGACCCTGGAAATTATCACCCCATTAGCTTGACAAGTCTGATCTGTAAAGCCATGGAGTGTATTATTGCGGATCTCATAAACAAGGACATAGGCAATCTCTAAGCACTTGACCCCACCCACTTTGAATTCATCAAGGGCAGATCTTGCCTGGTGAGCCTGGTTGACTTCTTTGAGAGTGTCACCAAAGGCCTGGATGAGGAAAAGTCAGTACATAAGGCTTACTTTGACTTGGCCAAGGCCTTTAACATAATTCCCCACTTGGGAATCATTGAAAAGCTAACACAACTTGGCGTAAGTCCCTATATCATCAGGTGGGTGGCCAATTGGCTCACTGATAGGACCTACAAGGTCAATATAGGTGCCTCCACCTCCGACAGCAGACCTGTCACTAGTGGTGTTCCCAAGGGATCTATCCTGGGACCCATACTGTTTGGCATCTACTTCTCAGAGGTTCAGGCAAAAACAAAAGACCTGTGGCTGACCAAGTTTGCAGATGACTGTAAGTTGGGTGATGTCATTGACTCCCTAAATGATATTAATATACTGCAAGAGGATCCACAGCAACAAATGACTGGTGCCAAAGTCATGACCTTAGGCTAAATGCAAAAAAATGTATTAGCATACCTTTTGGCAAAATCACGGCCCGTATTGACACAACAATGGCAACCCCTAAGCACACAACCTGTGGTGAGAGGCCTGGGTACTCAGGTTGATAACAATCTCACATTCAACCATCATGTAGTGGCAGGGGTCAGAAATACCTTTTATTTGGTTCATCTCATAAGGAAAGGGATTGCATCCAGAAAAAAAGGTTATTACCTCTATGTACTCCTCCCTCATTAGGCCAATAATTGAGTATAATGCCCCGTTTGGTATGTATCTCTCCAAACATCTGCACCAAATAGAAAGGTCACAGAATACCTCACAAAGGGAATCCATGGCCTCCAACACCTGTCCTATGTGGACAGGCTCAAATCACTATCACTCTACTTGGTATCATACAGATTGCTGAGAGGTGATCTGTGTCTCACCTACAAGGCAATCTCAGACCCTGCCCTACTATAGATGCTCCATATCCATAAGTCTAACTCCTCACACATTACCCACTCAAAAGGCTTAAATCTAATATGCGACATCAACAAAACCTACCGGAGAGACAGGTTTGTGTCCCAGAGGCTGCACTGTCGCTGGAATAGACTTCCCATACACGTTAAACAGAGTACCTTGCTGACCCTCTTTAAGTGCAACCTTGATGAGTGGATGGGAAACCACAAATTTGTCCCAGGGGTCCCACCTGTGTCCCTCACTGACAGGGGTGATAGGTGCTGACTGAAATTTATTTTTTGGGGATAAACTCTTGGCTAGGCTTGTAAGGGCCCCAGGGCCATTAGCCTAGTAACCTCTTATGATCCTATGAGACAGATGATGACTCCACCAACAAAGCTCTAGTTTGAGGTGTGGAAGAAGAGGTATTAGAAAGTCTAAAGGATGAAAGTGTTGGGGCCATACGGACTTTAGGAACCACTGTAGCTTTCTCATATAGAGTCTGGTTAGAGGTAGCATAGGAATAGTGGAAGCCATGATTCCCAGAGCCCATAGAAATTCCCTGGCTGCAACTGAGACCTGAAGAAAAAGGGACTGAAAAAAGTCAATTAGAGCCAAAGCCTTGGGTGGTGGCAGGGAAGCCAGCATAGAAATGGTCTGAAGACTGCACCCGAGAAAAACATGATCCTGAGGTGGAGTCAGAAAGGATTTTTGGAAATTTATCATAAACCCTAGACTTTTCTTCACAAACAGCAGCCAAGTAGCACAAACAGTCAAAATTAGCAAAAATATATCCACAGGCTTCCAGATGAAAAAACAAATGGTTTAATGCAACAAGAACAAAATAAAAGCTTCAGTAAGAGCTTTCATCTACTAACTCCTTTACAAAGACTTCTTCAGACTGAAGTAAACAGCAAAATCCATGTTTAAATATCTTAAAAACCATCACCTGACATAACATCACATGACCTTACTAAAAACGCATGTTCCTAGTGCTTTAACCCTTTCCTTTTCAGATAGCTGACAAATTCTTCTCTATTGTTTAGTCCTTATGGAAAGCAGGCATTTAGCCTTACTTGCCAGCAGTATTCTAACCGCCCTAGTTCTTCTTCAATATTAATAATATTTGCTTCAATGGATACCGTATCAAGTACTAGAAATTTAAAATCAACCTTACTTTTGTTTGTTTTATCATGTTTACATAATGCATTCCTCTCATCACCAGACTGAATGGCATATTTATGCTCATATATCCTTCTATTTAATTCTCGAGAGGTCCTTCCAACATAATAGGATTTGCATTGACTATAGAAACATAAGTAAACATTTTTAGACTTACAACTAAATTGTCTTGGAATTTTAACTTTTATACCCCCTATTTCTATTGAATTTCCTTCCGTAAAAATGTAAGTGCACATATTACAATTATAACATTTAATCATCCCACATTTTCTGTTACTTCTTTCATTTGGCTTATTCAGTTTTCCCTGAAAATAATTTTTAAAGTTTTTTCCTTTTCTTTGTACAAATAGAGGATTATCACCTACTTTTCGAAACACATCATTATTTATTCTTAGTAGTCCCCAGTTTTTTCTTATCACATTTTTTACAGCTAATGAATCTACTCTGTGTTGAATGGCCATATAAATTTTTCTTTTATTAGGAAAAGGAAAAAACTTTAAAAATTATTTTCAGGGAAAACTGAATAAGCCAAATGAAAGAAGTAACAGAAAATGTGGGATGATTAAATGTTATAATTGTTATATCTGCACTTACATTTTTACAGAAGGAAATGAAATAGAAATAGGGGGTATAAAAGTTAAAATTCCAAGACAATTTAGTTGTAAGTCTAAAAATGTTGTTTACTTATGTATCTGTAGTCAATGCAAATCCTATTATGTTGGAAGGATCACTTGAGAATTAAATAGAAGGATATATAAGCATAAATATGCTATTCAGTCCGGTGATGAGAGGAATGCATTATGTAAACACTATAAAACAAACAAATGTAAGGTAGATTTTAAATTTATAGTACTTGATACGGTATCCATTGAAGCAAATATTATTAATATTGAAGAAGAACTAGGGCGGTTAGAATACTGCTTGCAAGTAAGGCTAAATGCCTGCTTTCCACCAGGATTAAAGAGAAGAATTTGTCAGCTATCTGAAAAGAAAAGGGTTAAAGCACTAAGAACATGTGTTTTTAGTAAGGTCATGTGATGCTGTCAGGTGATGTTTTTTAAGATATTTAAACATGAATTTTGCTGTTTACGTCAGTCTGAAGAAGTCTTTGTAAAGGAGTTAGAAGACAAAAGTGCTTACTGAAGCTTTTATTTTATTCTTGTTGCATTAAACCATTTGTTTATTCATCTGGGAGCCTGTGGATATATTTTTGCTGAAACCCTAGACTATGCAAGAGGCAAATAGCATAGTGAAGATGCTGAAGCAAGGTCTCTGGGGAAGAAGCCTGAATGAACAGGTTGTCCATGTGAGGAAAGATTTGTATCCCCCTCATCCTGCAAAAGACAATCCTAAGAGTGAGGCATTTGGTAAATCCCTTGGGGCAGTTAAGAGGCAAAACGGCAAAGAGGAGAATGGAAAATGCAAGAAAGAAACAGAGAAACACAATATTTCCTGAAATGGGGATGAATATGGATGTAAAGATAGGCATCCCTGAGATCCAGAGAGACCAGGAAAGCCTGAGGAAAAAGAGGAGGAAACAGAGTTAAAGGGACAGCATCCAAAAGGAAGGGATCTTCAGAAAGGTGTTGAACTGAGAAAGGTCCAGAATGGACCTTCAGATGCCTTCTTTCCTGGGAACCAAAAACATTCTGGGAGAAAATCCCTTCCCCTTCTGAGGAGCAGAAACTGTTTGGATTGTGCCTTGAGATAAAAATCTCTGATGAGCATTCAGAAAGAAAGGCACATGTTCCTGAGAAGGTTGGGGAATGCCCATAAAAAGAAGGAAGGGATTTCCATACCATGAAGTATCCCTGATGGATGAACGACAGAAACCAAGAATACTGAATTATCCTTAACTGTTGCGAAGAGACAGGGAAAGACGAAGAGATAAAGGAACCTTACTTAGGATGGAGGGAAGCAGATAGTCACACAGAACCTGGCTTGTCTGAAAAAGGAAGCTTCTGAGTTGTAGAGTCTGAGTAGACTTAGCAGGAGGAGCCTGTCTAGAACCCTTTTTACCCTTTTTACGTTTTGGGAGGAGAGTGATACTGTCTATGCACAGGCAGGCTTAGAGGGATCATTTATAAACCACTAGATAAAAATCTAAACAAAAACAAGAACTACAGCAACAGATCCAAAAAATCTTCTTTAATACCAAAATGCAGAGCTCATCTTCACAAAATTAAAACTAAACCCACACAAACATTAATATCATTGACAGATATATCCCTCCAGCTAATAACACCACCACCATGGAAAACCTTTTAGAATGCATTTCTATCTCCCTAGCTCAGGAAACTGTGGTACTAGGTGACTTTAATGTAGATTAGCTGAACTGCTCCAGCAGCAATCCTTCCACCCACATTAACCTCCATGGGTTCACCCAACTAATCCTATCCCCCAGTAGAACAGACAAAGCATCTAAGCAGCAGTCCATACTGGATTGGAGTCTTACATCCAATCCCTCCCTTTCATCCCAATCAGGCTCCCTTCTGACAGTCTGAGTGATCATCAACTAACCTACCTGATAAGATCCAGAACTCACCATATAAATCAGACATCCTTCAGAGTTGTTAGGAACAAAAAGAACTTTAACCTTGATAATTTTATCTCCTCCCTAAAATGTTGTAACTGGAAGCCTTTGACTCCACTAACTCAACTAACTCCCGATAAAGCATTCCACTACTTTAACTCAACCTTCTTCAAATATTAAACCTGCATGCACCCACCAGAACCACTAGAATAAAGACAAAATATGCCCAATGGCTAACTAAAGAAACTAAATCCATTCTCAAAGAAAGGGACAGGGCTTTGATACAATTCCATAAATACAAAACCCAAACATCAAAACAAAAGTACCTAGAACTCAGGAATAAAGCCAAGAAACTAACCAAACTAGATAAAATTAAATACTACCAAAACATCCAAGAAAAACATGCACATAACCCACAAAAATCTGTGCCGCAGTAACCTTTATACTTAAACCTGGGAAAACCACCTCATCAACACCAGCAATTAAAAACAACCAAGATAATATTTCCACTCAATTTAATACATATTTCACTAAAACAGTTCAGTCCCTTGCAGGTACCCAAAATAATGCTACCTTCCCACTCTATCTCAGCACCCACCCAAATACATACTAACAAACAGGATAATACTCCTCACTTTAACTTACACCCAGTGTCTATCAAAGCTATTTCAAAACTTCTCCTTAAACTTAAACCTACCACCTTAGCTGCTGACAATCTACCAGCCGAATTCCAGCAGTTAGCCTCAGAGGCTATTGCCTACCCAGTTACCATCCTCATTAACAGATCCATATCTGAGTGCAAGGTGCCCTCCATCTGGAAAAACTCCCATATAATTCCACTGCACAAAGGAGGTAATTACATAGAACTCAATACCTACCGTCCCATAGGTATTCTATCACCATTATCTAAAATATTAGAAAGAGTTGTTCACTCCCAATTGATGCAGTACCTCCTCAATAACAATCTGCTATTTTAGTCTCAGAACGGCTTCCAACCCTGCCACAGTACCACCAGTGCATTAGTGTCCTTTACCAACACAGTCAACCAGCACAGAAACAGTGGGCATTACATTTCTACAGTATTTTTGGCTCTATCAAAGGCTTTCCGTATGGTCAACCACAATATGCTTCTTAACACACTATCATCCCTCGATATCAGTCGCTCCTCAATCTCATGGTTCAAAAACTACCTAGCAGGATGGCAGCAAGCAGTACAATGGCAAAATCAACTGTCTATCTACCAGTATCCTTAGGAGTCCCTTAAGGATCTATCCTTGGTCCATTACTTTTCTCATTATTCACCAACCAGCTCTCCTCCTCCATACCTAACGCCTCTGTGGTGCAATATGCAGATGATACCACCCTCATATGCGCAGTACCCACACTAAATGACCTTCACTCCCTAACCCAAAACTGTTTCTCAGCTGCTAAAACCTGGTTCAATAACTCCCACCTAATTCTCAACCCAAACAAAACTAAACCTCTTCTATTCATCCCATGTAGATCTCCATCCTCAAGTGACACATTTATCTTAATGTCCAACAATAACACCAAGATCACCCCAACCACCCACACAAAACTATTAGATGTAGAAATAGATAATAACCTGAGATTTGACATCCACATATCCCAAGCCATCAAGAAAGTCCGCAAAAAGCTAGGCCTCCTCTATCGTAACAAACACTTTCTCACTAAACACACTAAAACCACAATTGCTAGAATATACCTCTTATCTATCCTCCTCTACACCTCCCCTATTCTAACTAATCTATGGAAGACTGACCTAAACAAACCTGAATCTTGCTATAACAAGATTGCCAGGTTTGCTTCCTGGTCCTCACACAACAGTCATCACTGTGTACCACTCAAGCAACTAAACTGGCCAGAGTTGCCTCAACTTCTTAAACTCAATCAGCTGTCACTTGTATATAAACTATACTACCACCCTGATAAAATCCCAGCACTACAAAATCTAATCCAACCCTACACTGGTGCTAGAACTCTAAGATCTAGCAATCAGAACCTCCTTAATGTCAGTAATTATAATAACAATGCTGGCAAATCCCTCGTTAGCTGTTCTATGTCAAAATCTTGGAATACATTACCAAACTACCTGACCACAAACAGTTCTTCCACATAATTTAAAAAATCCTTGAAAACACCTTATATGGACAACTGGTCCTGCTCCTGTGACTCCCCAGGGAGAACAACTAGTGTACAAACTAATATCTATATTTCCCACATTTCTCCCCTTTTGCACTATGTACTACATGATACAAAAGGCTATTTCTATCTGTCATTTACATCCCTTCCAAATTATATTCATCTGAAAGTCCTTTTAAATACGTTACTGTATTTACTCCTTACTATGATATTTTGACCTGTGCAGGATATGCACTGCCTTCCTCTGTATTATGTTGAAACTGCTGTTAAACCTTGTTTATTTGAGGTTTTTTTCTTTACTATGTCAATATGTGCTATCTACTATACAATGCATTATATTTGTGCATATTATACTAACTGTTAACTATTAGAAAAAACATGAAAACCAGGAAAAAAAACAACCAAACAATAGAAATCCAAGAATTCTGAAGGTCAATGAAGGCTGGTGAAAAACTACAAATTTCTTTAGCGTACACACAAAGTTTTATTAACGCTTTCATCAAAATGACTTCATTTTGATGAAAGCGTTAATAAAACTTTGTGTATACGCTAAAAAAATTGTGGTTTTTCACCAGCGTCATTGACCTTCAGAATTCTTGGATTTCTGTTGTTTAACTGTTAACTATATTTGTAGTCTGGAGCTTTTCTCCCCGGGCCGGCGAACCTCCTCTGAAAATGGGCCTGCATCCAGTTGTACTATCCCGGTCAACAAATGTAAAATAAAATAAAGTAAAAGACTCTAGTGCCTTGGCTCAAAAGTCTACAAAGGAGTAAAGACTAGGTAAAACACACCCCATTTTATATATAATTCAATAAAACAACAAGTCAATTAATTACATACTTCCAATCAAGGTCTTTATTAAGACCAAAAGGGTCCAAAGTAATATATTTAAGAATATAAATTGTTTCTTTACACAGTAAATTATGCTTTAAATTGGCTTTTTCTCCAACATTCACATTTACTTGTTCTAAAATAGAACCTCTTAACACAGTAACATCCCCCCATGAAAATGGTTAGAGGGATAATTTCTCTGAAATTTAGGAATAGAGGAAACAAAAATATGCTTCTATTCCTGTAAGGCCTTGCCCTTTTCTTGTAGGGACTTAAATAGCTCAGCAGATGCAGAACCAAATAGATTTTTATTATCAAGGGGAGCATCCTTAATTTTAGACTTAATATCATCAGGCAATGGCTGTAGGTGGAGCCAAGAATAATGCCTCAACACAGAACCAATGACAGCAGCTCTAGAAGAAGAATCAGCTGCATCATAACTGCATTTAATAGGATGGTGAGCCACTTGAGAAGAGGAGCCCAATAAAGAGGGGGACAAAACCTTCCAGTGAGAATCAGGAAGGTCAGAGATAGCTCTTCTTTCTCAGCCCTGTCAGGTTAAGACATATCTGGTCACATGGGTCTGATAATTAATAACACCAAAAAGGCCAGGGTAGCAGGAGTATACACCTTTTTGTCCATGCATTCTATTGCTCTACTGTCTTTGTCAGAAAGAAGCAATTTAGTGGATAGCATGAATTTGGAAGGTTTGTCAGAAGAGACAGACACAACAGAGGGGTCAGCAGAAGGGCATCAGTCATCAGGCACCTTATTAAACTTGTTATGTTTTTTAGGGGCTGGAGGCTAGGAAACAGGAGCCTGGGAAGCTTCTGAAAAGGTGTCTAACAAGGCAGCTAGGACTGGAGGAACAGCAGGGAACTTAGGGGTCTCTATCTGAAGGAGCTCATAATACCTGTTCTGGATGTCAGAAACTTGAATGCAGTCCCATTTAAAGAGTTTTGAGAGATAGTATCCCCAAAACAGAGTTTTTTAAAGGGTGAATCTGGGATAATGGAATCCTCCTTCTCAGAACCATAGTCTAATGGAGAAGGAATCTGAGAGGAGTAAGCCAAGGACTCCTTTCCAATGTCCAAATCCTCATCAGAAGAGTTTTGCTCCCTAGGCCTCTTGACTGGAGTATAAGACCGGGGGGGGGGGACTCCATGGGGAGGCTTCAAGGCCAGTGAGTGCATTGAACAACCCCTGTGTAAAATCCTGCCAATCATGCTGGGGATCTTTGAAAGCAGGGGAAATATGTTTAATTTTCTGCTTCTTCTTTAAAGAGATGTCAGCCCTTAGGAGGTTCAGATCCTTCCAGACTCTCAAGCAATGTGGTGGGAATCTCCTCCCAAACAAGAATCTGTGGACTGCCCCTCAGTCCTTCTGAGATGATCAGCTGAGGTTCTCCCTCGACATCCTCAACGGATGTCTGCAGAGTCTCTGAGGACGTGCAAGAAACTGGATCCATGCCAGCCTCTGACACAGTCACAGCAGAGGAATCTGATGGAATAACCTGATGATCCTTCGGACCTTCACCAGCCTCGAGACAGATGTCCGTGGGAGGCAGTACAATAGTCGTATCAGACCTAACTTTTTGGTGTTCTTCTTGGCAAATCTGTGACCTTCTGGACAGAATGATTCTACCACCACACCCTGCACCATCAGCTTATGTCTTTGATTCTCTAGGTAGATAGACAAGGAGGAGAAATGGCTATGAAGGGTCTTGGGGACAAATGTTTGATAAACTGATCATGAAGTATAATCATGAAAAGCACCCAAGCAAAACAGATGCCGTTAATGATTATCCTTGTAGGGAATCTGTCTCCCACATTGACATTTTCCCTTTCTGCATGATATGTAAACTCACAAACCAAAAGAAAAAATAAGATAAGGAGAATACCCAAACAGAGCAATTACCTGAAAATGGCTTGATAACCAGCACAAATGAAGGACTGCTCAGAATGATGATTGAAGATGGCATTCAGACTAGTGGCAAAACAGTTCTGAGGTATGTACATCCATATGTTACCTTTATTCTCTATGCTGTTAGTGGTTAGTATACATGTGACATGCAACATATTCAAATCCTAAGGCTTGAGTATACTGGCTGGGCATTGGGCTACCCTTGGCAGGGGACCCCTTTAGTAAAGAATACCGCAACAGTGATATGGAAGGCCATCAATACATGCAGAAAAATGTTTTAGAGGAGGAATGAGGTTTAAGGTAAGGCAGGAATTGACTAATTTATGCAATGCTGGATTGATTATATTGTACAAAAGAATGTGATGTATAATGTCTGTAGCTGTGAACAAGTTAATATAGTTTAGTTTGCTTTATGTAAATGTAAGTCTGTCAATGTCACAAGAGATAATTCAATAATGGCATTTCAGAAAAAGCTGAATGCTATAGCTTCCTACATGAATTCAATATGGCAAATCTATTTGCTATCTGCCTGTTCTAAAGTTTGTTCGGTCAGCCTAACAATTCCACTTCAGCATGCTTTACCCTGTGTCCAGATTTAGCCAAAGATTAGGGTTTTCTCCAGTCAGGACATCTTTTTTTAAATGAACACGGAGTTAGAATTTTTCGATTAAAGCATAATCTGTCTAGCATCTCTCTTGAAAAATCAAGTACGTGCTATGTTTGGACATACAATGCTTCCAACACGGCATCCTTTCTGAAATGAGCATGTTCCATTTACAGTAAAAGTTTACAGGTGTACTACATGATTATCTAGCTAGCAGGTGTCCTGCTAATTGGTTTTTAGCCACAAAGCACTGGCATTTTCCCCACTCATTCATTTAGGGCAACCTGTTAAAGAAGTTGTCAATATGATTCTAAGAAATACATCTTTTCAAAATTATTTCAACAATTTCAAAAAGAGTCTAGGCACTCTGAGGTCACACAGCCTAGGGGGAATATGTATTTTTGGTCTAGAGAATAAATTAAGTCTTCCCATGTGTATACAGCTCTACTCCTCAGTGAGTATCATCCACTGCTACATTTTACGATGTGCAGTTTGATGAATGAACACCTAACAGCAGACTCTAGTATACAGTGGTCATTACTGAATATAGCAATCACTTTTAAACGCTCATGCTAAAATGCTCTCTTTTTTTCACCCATTTATTGCTAACTCACTCATTCATATTATAAAAGACATCATCCTTTACTTTAAAACAGAAGAACTAAGACATCCACATCTACTGAGGAATGATTGTGGCTCTTAACAACTTTTATAGTTATGACTGGTCCACTTATAAAACTCAAGGCTCCCTTTTGCAATGCTTGTTTGATCACTGAGAAGAAAGGACCCTTTTTGAAATGCATTTTGAAAATGCAATAACTCATGGCACTGATATCTTCTACATATTTTGCCACTGACCACATAAATAATAATTAGAAAGCCTGGTCAGTTCCTGCAGTCCAAGTCATCGTTGATTGATCCAGTTGTATGACTTTGGTACACTTGCAACTTATTCCACTTACAAGTGTTTAATATCACCATCAGTTGTAGCTATCTATGAGCTTATTTCTGTCTGCATACTTAATTTGATATTAAAATGCACATATTTAGTATCTCTGCATAGTTTGAAAAATTATTTTGAATAACTCCCCTGAGCTACATTACTGACTAACTTGGCACAGAATGTCTCCAGACCTACTTCAGCTATTTATTCGTGCTTTCCGAGCAATATTAAATTAGACTAAATCTACTAGTACACTAATATGGTACCATGTCCTTATATGTTTAGTATTAACCATTTGTCCAAGCTGGTGAATACATACAGCTTATAAGTCTCAATCAGCATGGCTTTAGCAGATGGTTTCAGCATGTTTTTTTTTTTTTGGAACCACGGTTTAACTGGGAAGATGGTGTAGGGATGCTATGGAAAGAAAATTGAAGCAGGAGGTGATGAACATGGAATGAGAGTAAGTAGCCAAGTATGTCCCATCTCCACCCCCATGTTGTCAAGCTGTGACCAGAGTGTGTACAGTAACAGTGTGAGACATATGTGCATAATACTAATGTGGAAACTGGTAATTTGTGTGGCAACACGCAGGTAGTGCTAACAAACATTGCTCCCACAGGTCTGTCAGATATGAACACTGTGCCTATAAATAAAAGATTGATATCCTGTACTGGTACTGTTTACTCTGGTATTGTATGGCATTGTCAGTGCTGCAGTTGCTCAGAATAATAATGTATTACTCATCACTGTCACCAACACTGTACTACATAATACTACTGTCTAGGAAATCCTGTATAAGAGTGTTGTAATTACAAGGTCAGAATGTAAAACCACAGGAGAATTACATGCAGAAATCAGACAAGAAATACACAGCAATACCTATAAAGCACATTCAACTGTGATGAACAGTGTTTTATTTTAATCAGACACAGCCATGGTTCAAATCCTGGGAGTGGTAGTAAGCTGTATGCAGAATCCTAGCCCACAAGTGTACAGAAATGTCCAGAATGTACAGTTATTTGGCTCATATCTGCTGGCTGTTACCCTGCCCCCTGCCATATCAGTGTGCCAATTTCTGACATGTAGGAAGCATGTCATGTCATATAACTGACTGTCAGACCTGTACATATTTGGAAAATGTCAAAGAAAACAAACCTGTCATTGTACAAGAAACTAAAGATTTAAGAGGGCAATAGTGGAAATATGTCCCGTTTCACCTGCATGTGGTGAAGACATGCCCAGATTGTGTGCAAAAAGAGATGGACAGGTATGTGCATAACATCAACCTGGAATCTGGGAGTATATGTACAAACAGTTAGTTAGTGTTAACAAACAATTCCTCCACAGGTATACCAGGTAAGAGGTGTATACTGCAGGCAAAACCAGTCCATGTATATAGTTGTCGACAGCCATATCACTGTCCAAATTAAGGCAATAGGGTTGTGTAGTAATATTTGTAAGGTACAGATAACAGCACTGACTAGGAAAGTATTGCAAACTGCAGGAATATACTAGTTGTTAACTGACATCTTTCTCCCCCCACCACCATATCTGCAACAATAAACTAAATACACAACTCAGTTGGTATGTTCTGACTTAACTCTAATGTTGGAACATATGTCCCATTGTTTGATTTGTTTGTTTGTTTGTGTCTTTCGGCTTTTCCCGGTTAGGGTTCACTACAGCGGAACTCTGGTCTGCTAATGATTAGCAATAGAGTTTTACGTGCTGGCTTGCCGGGCCTAACGCACAACCTTCAATGAAGGAATGCCTGTTCACGCATGTCGCCACACAGAAGACACTCTAACTGAGTATCGAATGGGCAACGTCTAACTGTGAGGCAACAACCCTACCGCAGCACCACCACCGCAGTACTAATTATTTAAATTTGTTTCTATGCATGTGCTATGTTGAAATACTTCCACACTGGTGGCATGCTGCCATCAATGTATCTGCATGCTGTTGTAATGATCACTGTGGCCCTATATATGCATGTGTTCTGTTTGCTATGCAGCTGTTCCATATCTGGTGTTTGGGTTAATGGGAATATCTATGCATGCTGTTATAAATAATCCTTGAAAATGTTGACTATTACTAAGCCACATATGTTGATAAAACTTAAACACCATATCACGTATGGGAAGGTGGGTCCCGGCAGACCCACCTGTCCCACCTCAGCTGTCCATGGCACTGGGCACCAGCATGTCTGGGGCCCAACCCGAGACCTCCTTGTCCATTGGTCCTGCACCACCTTCAGGAGGAACCACCTCAGGGGATGGGGCTCGACCCCCCCTGGGAGCGGGTGCAGACACAAACCTGTCACCAGTCACCAGGTCGGGGTCGTGGTGCATAGCGAACTCCACAGGGAGGTCGGAGATCTGTTATGCCAGCTTGAGGGCCATTTGTCACAACTAGAGGGTTGGCCATTCTCTCCTACTCAGCCCCCAGCACAGCCACCTTTGGGGCTGTGAATGTGCAGTGGTGACTGCCCATGGGTGGGATCTCAGTCCCACTGTTTCCACTCGGGAGCTCATGGGCTTCCGATTTCCCAATACCCCTCCCCATCAAGGTAGTTACCCCCCACATGTGTCATATACCACCCTTGTATGCGTCTTGCTTCTCTTATCTGTTAACCTACCCATTCTAGCTCCCCAAATACGCATACTATCCCACCCCAAAATTCCAGTCTCATCTAACCAAAAAAAAAGGGCAATCTGTTCCCAAAAGCAAATCTCGCCCCATGCATAGCTGTCCATTTCACACACATGTCCACTCGACACAAGTAATCTGGTCTAATTGGCTTGACAACATATTATTGTTGTCCTCACCCTTCTCTCAGGGGTATGAGTGTCCAAATCTATCTCCAAATTCAGTGTATATGCACAGCTGTTGCTGTAGAAGAAATGGGCAGCTATGGACTTTCCCTACACCCTTCCTGCACATCCCTAGCTATTTTCCCTACTGTCGTTCCCTCTTTCTGCCCCTTTTTCACCACTTTCCTATCAACCCTTTTCATTTCTTTTAAAGAAATTAGTTCAGGAGTAAGCGGGAGTAAGCACTTTTAAGCAGCAGTAAGCGGCTTTAAGCCTGTTTGCGCGGGGGTAACTGAGTATAAGAAACTGTAACCAGAAGTTAGCATTGCTTACCATCATGCAAATCCATTTACAACTGCTTAAAAGTGCCTTAGTCACTCTGTATCCAATGGCCCTTGTTCTGCCCAGCAACAAAATAAACAATGTCTGCAAGGCTCAAACCCAGGATCCTGCACACCATAGCCAAAGTGAGTTACCACTAAACCATGTCAGACATACAGAACCCTAATGTTTTTACAAACATATCATCCAGCACAGGCATACAACAGTACAGGAAATGTATTTAAACATGTATACGTATGTGTGTGTGTGTGTGTGTGTGTGTGTGTGTGTGTGTGTGTGTGTGTGTGTGTGTGTGTGTGTGTGTGTGTGTGGGTGTGTGTGTGTGTGTATATTTATATCTAAATAGATATATACATATCTATATATATATATATCTATATATATATAATGAAGAATAATCCACGATAAAATGTCCCTTCAGAAGTTTAAAACCAGAAGGTTTAAGGGACCACACATCCTTCTTCAGACATAATGAAACAAAACATTTGTAGTAATGGTTGACCAATCAAACAAAGAAACTAATTAATTAAAACAAATTCAAAATGAATGACATTCTTAAAGCAACTCCATCATCTTAAAACACTTCAAGAATGTCATACACATTTTGTATTATTTTTATGAAGTGTTTTAAGATGATGGAGTTGCTTTAAGAATGTCATTCATTTTGAATTTGTTTTAATTATTTAATTAATTAATTAGTTTCTTTGTTTGATTGGTCAACCATTACTACAAATGTAGAAGCATTCTTTTGTTTCATTATGTCTGAAGAAGCGGATGTGTGGTCCATTAAACCTTTCTGTTTTAAACTCTGAAGGAGTATTTATCCTGTCTTTGAAACAGTTATTTGGTGGTCTTCCTTCTTTGGACATTTTCATTCATCTATATATATATATATATATATATATATATATATATATATATATATATGCCTAAATCTATAGATATATATGTCTACATATATGTGCGTGTGTGTGTGTGTGTGTATGTGTGTGTGTGTGTGTGTGTGTGTGTGTGTGTGTGTGTGTGTGTGTGTGTGTGTGTGTGTGTGTGTGTGTGTGTGTATATATATATATATATATATAAATATATATATATATATATATATGTGTGTATGTATATATATATATATATATATATATATATATATATATATATATATATATATATATATATATATATATATATATATATATATATATATATATATATATATACAGATATATATCTATAGATATAAAAGAGAGCATAAGTACATATATGACCACAGGCACCGTTAATGGGGGTTAGGGGGCCCAAGCTACGTACGTCTTGTACATATTGATATTACCCCCCCACAGCCAAACAGGTCTGCCATGCAATACAATACCAACTATTGCAAGTCCCATAACCAGAACCCGACACACCATGGGCACAAGATGTTAACAGTATTCCATCCCACCTGTATGATGTCAGGCTGGTATCAATAAAATATCATGCAGTACAGTCTGGCGACCATAGGGAATGTACAATGTGGAAGCAATAAACATTCCTAAGATACATATGCATATATATATATATATATATTATGCAGCTACATATATTATGTATGCCTACAGTTGCCACCTTACCAACTGGACACTGTATGAGTCACCCATACAAAAGACAATTGTTGCCTAAAACATATACCCACAGAAAGGTCAAAGGATATAACACCACACAGGTTTGCATAAATGAGAAAGCTTTATTTGTGTACTATTACAGTTGTATATGCCATGTCATATAGCTGTTTAGGCTCATAAATACATATTAACAGACCAATGCATTTCTCAAACAGATCAATTAATACAGTATTCCAGTAAGCATAACATATCTTGCTGTCCAGGCCAAAGCCTTCAAGTAGTGCAACAGTAAAGACAGACTGGGCCACAGGATAGCAATCAATCAACAATAAGTAATGCAGATGTATAGTCCAGCAGCCTCTATTTACACTCTGTACACAATACCTAGGGGGTAAAAACTTCAGATGACACAATGGGATGTATCTATTACATAACAAGGCATAACTGAAACCATCACAATCACACTGACAAACAGAACAGTCTGTATGGCAGGCAGCAGTAGGCCTGCATTTACCCAAGGTGAATTGTATTGTAATGTACATCCATATACCTTAAGGCAGCTTACCCCTGATATCCCTCACATGTTGTAACAGCCAAGGTTAGTTATGATGCATCCCCGGCCCATAGACTGACATACAGGGGCATATACCACTGTTACATACACTGACCTCTGGACTGCATAAGGGCACACATGTATTGTGCAGATGAAGTCCGCACATATATGGACCCAACCCCACAATATGTGTGGGGGGCACAACAGCAGTGGAATGATGGCAGGAATGGCAGCATGACATACTCACAGGCCACTACATAACAAGCCTTGACAGCTTGTCATATGGACAAAGCCTGGTATGTAGGTGGAGGACAGTGGCCGGAACACAGGCCCATATGCGAAATAGGGCTGACATACACTAAGCAATTTGCTGGTATTACAGGATAGTCTGCAATATGCCCTTAGTTAGGAATATGAAGTCAGAAACACAAATGGATTTAGCCATGTACTCATAGCACTCAACACACACACTGCCTGTGATATATCTGACACAAGACATGTGTGGTGGACAGGCAAACCATAACAGGCACATCTCTGGCCATCAAGTGGATAGGCACACAGCTGAGAGCTATGTAGACAGACTGCAGTCCATGTTAAACTAGTATGTACACACAAACCCTGTAACACTGGTGCTATGCAATGCATACAACAACACTACTCACATTCTGTTTGTAGTTCTGGAACCTCATACAAATATGTAGCTGACCTAAATGTGCAGGTTTTCTTGTAAAAGGTATTGCTACTTGCTGTCTGTGACACAGCTGCCCAGACACAGGAAAGATGTCCACTATTCAGGAAAGGTAAAGGGACCACACCCACATGATGTAGGGATTTATAGTAGTGGGTTGCCATGACAGTGGTAATTGGAAGTACTACACTGCATGCTGCATGCAGGTAGCAAGTGGAGGACACTGATTGGTACAAAGGCCATCACCTGATCATGTGCATCACCTACAAAAGCCATGCTGCAATCTGTTCCAAGCAGCTCAATACATTTACTTGAAAGTGAGAGAAAGACGGAGAGAGAGAGAGAGAGAGAGAGAAAGAGAAAGATCCAGAACCAAATCCAGAACCACAACCAAACCAAAAACAGAAATAAAGGAAGCAGGCTAAGGCCATAGCCAAGGAGAAAAAAAAACTTCTACAAGGACACCATCCACAACAAACCTCATTCCCACAACAGATATGTGAAGTATATATGCATGTAATTGACTGTAGTACTTGGTCCATAATACTGGGGTAGATGATGTGGAATGATATATATGTGCCATCAGGTGTTGCTGCTGTAATGATGTTCAGCTGAACAACTGCCATGGACATTAGAGTCTGTCCCTGTGGGTAGTGGGCCATACCCATCAACTGTGCAGAGCAGCACTGACTGACAAGATATAAGCCAACATAGTGTGTGTTGTGTAATGGAAAGGTTGTATATTACTGTGGCCACTAGCTGGTTGTGGAAGTAATGCCATAATGATGGACACGTGGGTTCCAGAGCCCACCACTTGCAGGACACTCAGATTAACATGTACTGTTGTATGCTGAAATCCCATAGGTGTGTATGTGTAATAGGCTTACCTGCAATCTGGCCCTATATATACCTGCTTAATGTTAGGCTGTGTCCATATGTGGCACCTGTCTGTGTTGTGGCAAGGCAGAACAGTGCAGCTGCACAGGAAGGAGAGTTAGAGATTGTGGACCTGATGTCTGATTGTACTCCATATATAGGTACACGCACACACACACACACACACACACACACACACACACACACACACACACACACACACACACACACACACAAACACGTATGTCTACAGATATACAGATACCCAATGTAGATATATATATATATATATATATATATATATATATATATATATATATATAAACACATATATACAACATAATATATATATCTACATGCACACACACATACACACACACACACACACACACACACACACATATCTATATATATATCTATATATATATATATATATATATATATATATATATATATATATATATATATATATATATGCGTATGTCTACATATATACAAACACACACACATATATGTATGTAAATACATGTCCCCTATATTACCACTACAGTGTTGCATGCTATGTGTAAGGGAACAGCACACATAGCAATACACACAGATATATATACAGCTATAAGTGTGTGCAACATGGACGGGTATGTCACATGTGAACCCCTTGTTGGGACCACATTGCCCTTGCCTGTGAAGAAGGGAATGGGAATATGGGGAAGGATAGCAGGTATATTTGTGGAGGTGGTTCGGGTTGGTAGATATAGAGGACAGCATACAGGGGTGGTATATGACACATGTGGTGGATAAACACCCTGGATGATGTGTGTGGTCTGCGATGTGGAAGCCCCATGAGCCCCCATATGGAAACAATGGGAACAAGGCCCCCACCCATTGCTACTCACAACAGCAGTCCATGGCCCTGAAGGTGCCTGGCCTGGAGGCTGAGCAGGAGGAGCATGTGGACCCTGTGAATGTGTACTGGGTACCTCAAGGTGCTGTAGCACATCCCACAAGTGTCTGTGGACCCTCCTATGGAACAGACCCTGGACCTGACCTTGGCTGACAGGATCATGTCTGTGTGTGCCCCCAGGGGGGACAACATCCCCTGAGGTGGTTCTACCTGAAGGTAGTGCTGGACCAGTAGATGAGGAGGCCCCAGGGTGGGTCCCACATGTGATGTGGCCTGGTAACATGGCCAGATGAGGTTGGAGGGGTGGTTCTGCTGGCAACTATTCCCTAAACATGCTATTGTGTCACTGTTATAGAACTTATGTGGGTAGTAATAGTCCACACAATCAGGGAACATGTCCAACAGCATGTATAGATATCCCCAATAACAAAGAATGACAGATGTGCAGCAATCACATAGCAATTATACCACATGCATATATGGAACCATAGTGGCCCTGACAATGGCATGCAGGTGAAATAGTCTGTAACATGCCAGCAATGATAGTGTTCACACAGGGAACATGGCTACAAACACATAGCACAAAGTGAGGTACAATACAATATATGCCCCAATGGCAGGTAAGCTGTAGCCATACCTTTTGAGTTGTGTGAACAGTTTGTTGTTGCTGATATGGTGGGGGGGTGACAGAGATGTGTATTAAGAACTAGGGTAACCTTGCTGTATGAGTTGCTCAGAGCTGTTTCCATCTTTATGTCTTTCAGGCAAGATGTCCCACGACCGTCTACTGCATATTCAGCAGCAGAAAATGTGGTTGTGTTGAACCACCTAATACAACACTATCTGGTTCTGTTTGGCAGGGCCACCTATGTGCAGCAGGAGCAGATTGCCCTGTGGAACAATCTAGTCTACAGGGTCAATGATGTCGGCCTGCATAACCACAGTTATGAGCAGGTCCAGCATCATTGTTCTGACCTGCTTTGCAATGCCTATAAGAGTGCTGCTGCAGTCCGGGGGGATCACCTTGCAACAAGGGGGTCATGCCATCCACCCCCCCTACACGTGTTGAGGAGCTCCTCGACAGCCTTATGGCACCTGCCCATCCTCACACCCAGCAACTGGCAGAGACCATTATGGAGGTGGATGATACCCACACACCAGCTGAGGAGTGTGCAGGTAAGGCCACAGGGCATATCATTAGACCACTGTTGCTTATGCATCCACATCTGTACAGGTAAATCATCCATATGTGCTATGTCTCATATATATATATATATATATATATATATATATATATATATATATATATATATATATATATATATATATAGTTTGTTGCTGCACAGTAGTAATAAACAGATGTGCATAAGTGGTAGTATTGTGGACTTGTACTGTTGATGTACTGTAATGCTGCACCCACCCTGTAGCAATGCCACAGCTGTGGCCACTGACATCCCATCTCTCATACTATTATGTAGGTCTCTCTGGTTTACCACCAAGGCAGCAGCCTGTAGCTGGTGAGTATAATTTATGTAGATGCTTGCCAATACACCAGGCTTGTAATGGCTATGGTATATTCCATGCACACATCTAACACACCTACCCATAATGCATGCCGTACATGCTCACTTATTGTTGCTGTTAAATGCACTGCATCTCAGTGGTGACCATGATGGGGTATCTGTAGGGTATGGCAGACACCTGCAAGATAACTAACATCCTGTCATTGCAAAATGTGTCCACAGGGATGAACATAATGGTGGGACACATGGCCTAAAGTAGGGACATGTGTGAAACATCACCCTTATACAGTGCAACAACAGTGTATATACCAGTATTACAACGGCAACTGTTACAGATATACACTATGGCATAACATAATACTGTGGTCCACATTATTAGCTGGGACTAGGCTGGAACACGTGGTGTTCAGTGTATAGGACACTACAAACTGACACACATGTGTGGGCCATACTTGTCAAGCATCTGCAAAAAGGCTGAATGTGGGAAAGGTGTGTCAGCATGACACACCAGTGCACTGCAGCAGGGATCCTAAGGATGCTAAGAATGGCTGTATCTGCACACAGTCAGGTTCAGGAACTGTGGTAGATGTAACCCTACCCCCACAGCAGTAGTGACGGCAGTGTGTGAACACCAGTGGATGTGCACATGAGTAGACCTTACACTCATGCAGAGTTGGGGGACATGTGTAGGGCAGACTGACCATACAATGACAAATGCAGATGGCCCATGCTAGTATACCCCTGCCAGGAATAGTGACCACTGTAGTACACATAACAATAGGTGCAACAAATCGTAATGATAAGGGCGTGCACACATATGCACCCATGGAGTGTATGCATCGCGGTCAGCATCAGCACACCTAACACATTTCTTAGACACTGCATGTGAATGTACAGGACATATTTCACATATCAGGTTCATGTACTGTTAATATATACGGTGATGTGGTCCCATGGCAGATCAAGGAAGAGTGCTTCATATCAATAAGGGTGTTTACACTCCCCATAGCCATGGTATGGTCTGACGGTTGTCAGTGTAATAACATTGGATTGGTCATACATGCACCGCTAATGTTGAGATCTATAAACCAGACACCATGCATTCACAAATGACATCTGTCCACATATCATCCCATGTATGTGTTGTTAAAAAACATAGGGGTTGTGAGCATTAGAGCAGATAGAACTGACACAGTAATACACATTCAGCAATGGTTTGTACACCTGTGAGATTTGGTGGACAATATTGGGCAGGGTGCAGAACAGATGCACAGCAATACTGTGTACATGGGTGCAGTGTTTTCCAAGGGAAGGGGCATCACCTACTAACACAGCCCATGCATCACACACATGTATACTGTTGCTAGCATGGATTGACTAAGCTGCACTGCATGCTGTTGAGTACCATATGTTATGCATGTTGACATATGGGTAATGGAAGGACTGTGTGTACTATCTTTGTGCAACCTCACCTGTATGGGTGTGTGTGTGTGTGTGTGTGTGGGGGGGGGGATTATTTTGTCTGTAAGTGCAATTTGGTGGAGTGGAGGGGGGTTGATGCATGTAGTATGCGTGTGTGTGCATGTGTGTGTGTGTTTGTGTGCATGTCCATGTATGCACATGTGTGATTGTGGGGTTGTTCATATGGCAGTACTTCCCTTTTGGGATCGTGCAGTACATGGGCATGGACTGACACATGAGACACCAGGAATACTTGTTTGATATGTAATCACAGTACAGCTGATAGTATAATAAGGTCTGTAGCATGGAACATGCATTGGGAGGGAAAGTAGACACCAGGTATAACCTTAATATTGCAATCAGCAGAGAGGTGAACAACTACCCATGTATGCAGCACTACTGATGCATTGGGGAATTACTAGACAATGCCAGGGAGTGTATACATATATTACTGTTGTCCATATGGTAGGTTGATTGAGCAGCAGATCTGGCATGTACTGAGCAATACTTACACATGACACTCCAGTACGTGACATTCTGGAGTGAATGTAGTAACCCCTAACATATAGGGGCCATGCTCATGATGTCCGGACATACACAGGGTGAGCACTGGATGACAGCAGTGAGGCCATGTAAAACCTACTCCACTCAAGTCAAGGAGGTAATGGAGTAAAAGGTCTTGTGTTGTGATCACTTGTCTAGGCATTTAGAGGAATGCTACATTAATGAGTGGTATTAATGAATGTATGTTACCAAGTGTGATGTAGGATGGGGAACTTATGTGAATAAACGTGGGACTGTCTGCAAAATCAGGTACAGGTAGGTATTAAGGTGGAATGTGTGTGTGTGTGTGTGTGTGTGTGTGTGTGTGTGTGTGTGTGTGTGTGTGTGTGTGTGTGTGTGTGTGTGTGTGCGTGTGTGTGTGTGTGTACTGTTATACAATGCTGTACAGGTTTTAAAGAGCGTTTCTTGTTTTCCCCCACAGGTGGCGAGGTGGGTCAGGGTTCCTCCTGCATGCAATCTGATGTTGGTGTCCATATAGACACAAAGATGATGATAGTGCTGTTGAGGCACAGGCGGGGTTGTCAGGGGCCAAAACTGCGCCATCATTTGACATCCCTCTCTTAGCCACCCCAACCCTGCATGTAGTTACAGTGCCTATACATACCTCATCACCAGTGGCTGTAGCACAGGGACAGCTGGCAGTTGGTGGCAGGGCACAGGAGAGTGTGGTATCTATGGCTACTGTGTCTGGTCACAGCAAGCATAGCCAGATGTCCACCATGGCACCACATAGACAGATGTACCGGGGTGCTAGTGGTAGGGGCCACTAGTCATCATGCCCCTGGCAGAAGCTCCACAACGGGTACCACCAGGCGCATGTTTCAGACTGTCATGGGGGTGCAGGCATGTATGGAACTGTACACCAGACAGGGCCTGAGGCTGCAGAGAGCTGCTCTCAAATCTACAAGTGACAACTTCCATGAACTGTCTGGTGCCCTCCGTGATTATACCGAGGTCATGGATAGACAGTTGGGTGAGATGGTGGGCCTCATCGACCATGGTTTGTCCATGCTTGAACATGTGGTGGGAGTGTGGAGACGGCCATGTGGACGTAGGCCAGCAACACCAAAAGCTGGCAGTCAACATGGACATGCTAGGACACTAAGGCGCTCCCATAGTGGCAGTACCAGCCCCAGTACTGCAGGGGGGTGCTGTCCACACCACACCACAGCAGGCCATGTAAACGTGGCCCTGGCCAGTCCCAGGAGGGACCTGGTTCCAGCGGACATCTGTCATCATGGGGGAGAATAGCACATCAAGGCTTGTACCTAGATTTGCCCATGGAACCACTGGAAGGTACAGTCCACATGTCTGTGGCAGGAGGCAGTGAACTGCACACCCTGCCAGGTGTGGTCTGCAACTGAACAAAAAACACCTGTATAGGGCAGCCACATGGGAGAACTGTGTGCATGCATATCCACACACTATACGAACACACCTAGGGCAACCCCATACCTACACACACCACATCACCACACCCATTTCAACTAATTACACCCCTCACCCACACACATGGTGTCAAACGTATGGCCCACACTTGGTCTCTGGCAAACCAACAACACACCCTGTGCATATGATGATACCTGTACCACATCCCTGTCATCCATAACATCAATGCAGGGACAGGCTAATATGGTTCTGATGCACACGGTGACTGTACTACAGTGTACCAATGTACTGCAGTGTAACATGTTGTCAGGAGTAATGTTTAATGCATACATGTCAGGTAGTGTAGCTGTCCAGCAATGATGCATTATAGCTGCTAGTAACACTGGGTGATTGTGGTCTCCATAATGTTATCCATTTGTGTCATAGGTGTACATGTGTCAGCAGGCGGATGGTCTGCAGTCATATTCCACAAGGGATGTGCCACATGGACAGGTGACCCACTGGAATATGGATAATCAGCAACCTGATGTAGACCCATCCACATACACGCACACTCTTACTTGGCAACACTGGGACTAGACCCCTACCTTGGTATGTGATGCTACTGAAGTGTATGGCTTTCATTGCACACACCACACAGAGTTTAGGGTGAGGTGTGTTCCAGGTTACATGTTACATGCAGAACATCTCCAAACATGTACAGTACTGTAATGGGGGATGTAATGCTTGTATATGGACACTACATAGTGTGACATACCATCATATACACATTAACAGACACATAACAGGCAGACACACATCCATGATTCCTGGGCCTATCGGTGCTAACTAACTTGTCAGTGTGTCCAATGTGTTACAGGTAGGCTGCACACAGCACATGCATAACTGGGCTGGATTGTGGTATCAGTTACCTGTATGGTTGATGGTGACAGTGGTCACCATACAGTAGTACATGGGACATATACTGGGTGTACCATGGTGTAATGACAGTGTACAAAGAACCCACATCTCACAGTGGATATTGTACTCACTGGAACCCATGATGACACTCTGACACCCCCACCATCACACATTGCCCACAACTGCGATACAACCTACTGTATATCCCAACAGTGATACTACAGCAATATGCATCTAATGGACATGCCACAGGCATAAAAGGGTGTTGCATTGTCATGCCTCACCTATGGGCAGCAACAACACTATCTATACTACTGTGTGGCAATGCATATTGTAATAGGAGTATGTAGCCTTAGAATGCTGTACCTTACAGATATACAGACATCCACACATACACACACACTTGCCAGAACTCAAGGGGTATCCCATGCCTATCAACCCATTTGTACAACACTGTTGTTCTGGTAATGCAAGGCTCATGTAGCTGTTAGGGAGAGGAGCCTAACAGGGTACATGTAATGTCTGATACAGCAGCAGGCACATCTTACTATGGCAATGGGTGTTGTGGTTGTGAAGGCCCTCATGATATTTCCAACTACAGGTGTACTAACACACTGCTATCCTCAGTAATGCACATGTCCACATGTCTCAGTACTGGGGTGCATCGCTGCAGGTGGTCATAGGTGTGTACCTGGCTATTGTACATGTAGAGATGGGTAGTGTAGGGGATGTGTGTACAGTGGTATCATGCCACCAGCCATGTGTCAGCAAGCAATCTATCATCAGACACCACTGTGTTGACTCTCAGGGTGAGAGTGACATGCATCAGCCAATCCTCTGGGTGCCTCCTGCAAATGGCCACTGAGGTGATCCAGTTGACATGTATGCAACATGTATTTCAACACATGGTTAGTGCCTGTGATGGAGACCTGTACCCAGGCATGTTCTGTTGACTGTGGTAGTGTAGTGGAGGTACCAGTGGCATGTGGTGCGTACAGGGTGTTGTCTCCTATGTGTGCCAGTTATAACACAGCGGGGCAGACATGTCAGTGTCAGTCAAGCACAGGTTGCCTGTACGTATCCAAGCTGGATACCTGCAATCTGCACATCTGTACAGGGACTGACAGACACCTTGGCAAGTAACAATGCAGTAGGATGAATGCATCGACAGATAGACATTTGACAACAATAAGTATGGCATTACTACATGTTGAAGCCCTCACTGACATGTACTGTACAGACGGTAGCCTACAGTTACATTCCACATGTCAGATCATTATCCAGTAGGGGATATATACTGTGACACAGCTCACACACCAGGAACACAACAGTGAAGCCTCAGAGTTCAGCTATGCCTGCAGTGTGCTTGTTGTCAGTACTACATTTAGCACTCTACTCTTCACTGTGAAAGCACTGTCTACAGTAGTACCGCCATGATACACTACATGCCAGTGTGACAGCACGTAACCTGGGTTATTACCCTTGTATGTAACACATTCACATGGCTAACAGTGCTGTACAGATCTTATATACTTGTGTGTCCCAGACATGACACTCACACCTCTTGCTACTGTAATGACAGCACATAGACACATGTATTGTACATGGCATTACATACACTTATTATAAATGTCATTGCCCTGCTATGTTATCAGCCTGGGATGTGAGCACTGGTTACCAGGGCTAAGCCATGCTTATCAGGTGTCAGCATTGCTGCAATTTAACAGCTAAGCAGATATGCACATTGGTAAGAGAAGCCTACACAGTGTAAGTGCCCATACGTTTAACCGTAGCTTAGCACTACTTAGATTTGCGCAAACCCACGCAAATGTGCTTAAAGCTGCTCTAAACTGCCTTAACCACTCTGTATCCAGCAGCCCTTGTTCCCCCAGCAACAAAATAAACAGCCCTTGCATGTATTGAACCCTGTATCCTGTACACTACAGTCACAACAGTTAACCACTACTCCATGACAGCTGTGAAGACAGTTGTTTTTCAAATATATCTGTCACTACATATATTGAATAGTATTGAACAATTGCTTTGACTTCCACAATTGTGTAGCACTTGTTATTGATATTACTGTTGCATCACATATGTTGTTATATCTAAATATACACATATCAGATACACACAGTGAGATACATCTGGGAAGGTATTCACAACGATGATGTTTACACATGACAGGACTACGGATATATACATATACATATGATGATATATGACTACATGTACATACACATATATATTCATACCTATGTCTGTATGCACATCTGTATAGTACATCATATATATGGCCATTTGTAGATCTCTTTGTATATACACACACACACACACACACACACATATATATATATATATATATATATATATATATATATATATATATATATATGCATGCAGATCCTATGTTCACAGATATACCTATGTATGTTGATATATATGTAGATATCTATAACTATATGTGCATACATATCTAATCAGATATACCTATTTATGTTGATATATATGTAGATATCCATACCTCTATGTGCATATGTATATATCTATATATATGTAGATGTATATTGCTGTGTATATGTATATATTTGAGTGTTTATATATATATATATATATATATATATATATATATATATATATATATATATATATATGTATATATATATATATACATATATGTTTACCATATGTCCAGAACATGGAGTGGAGTTCTACCTCAGCACCAATAGTCCCAACCTCTTAGTGCAAGGGAATGTCATGTATTTATTGCAGGTGTATATGTAGACTGTTGCTACTGCAACAGGGGTTGTCTTAACAGACATTTTGTGTGTGGGAGGTCACATCTGCTTTTGACATGTGCACCACTGGCTACTGACAGACATCCTAAGGACCTCATAGTACAGTACTACTGCTAGCACAGTAATAATCCTGTAGACAACAGCAGAGATATGACCAATATATGTGGACAGTCTGGCACTCTGTGGTCAGTCCAGAGGTTTACACAAATGCTCTTCATGGAAGACATGTGGAAGACGACTCACAATGTGGGTGTTAATAGCCATGTACATGGGTATATCAAGTAAATACTGGACTACATATGCCCACACAGTTTCTGCATTTACACACAGCAGTCTGTCCTGACACATAATACCTGGTGGTGGTGCAGAGGTCACATGGCCACATACTGCCCAGTAGTTAGTGACATACATCTGTACAGAATCTTACTGCTTTGTCAGAAATACATAACAGTTATGGTGGCCTGGCAGAAGTATGTCTTGCAAATAACTGGACATAACAGCACACTGGGTAATTACACTAGACTGCTTGGCATGTCACAAAGCACTGTGCAAACTACAGACAGACTGCCACAACACTTGACTACATTTTGTCTGGGGGAATACACATGTACCTGCAATTATAGCAGGCTCTACACGCATGTCACAGTACAGAGTAACAGACACCTATGAGAAAGTGCATACCCACAACCAATGTGAACACAGCCACAGTCACATATAGTACACAAGCTTGATATGACACTATATGGACTGTCTGATAAATACCATCCACATATGTGCCACTCACACACTAACCCTACATACACTGGGTCATGACATAGTGTGGTCTGATGTCTGTCTGTCGTAAGGGACATGTGTGTGTCTGGCCTTACAGACATGTGAGCTAATAAGGTACCATACACTGGAGCAGCATGTAAGATCAGATAGAACAGGGCAAAGTACATTGGCATCTACCACAGTCTGTGCACAGCTCAAGGTACGTATGCACAATACACATACTGTCGATAATCACCATAAGTACACAGACTCCAGTACTGCACGCACAACCGCAGAATGCCCAAGTTATGTCCTCAGAAACAACCCCTACTATACATAGCAGTCTGATATCTGATTGGCTTGTTATCAGGTATGATGTCAATAAATAATGGTGTACAGAACATATGCACCTCTTACTGCATGATGTATGCGCAAAAGTTGACAGACTTGTGGCTGGAGCTACAAACACTGGCACAATATTGGCATGTTGCTGTGATAACCTCATACATTTACTGTCACAAAGCACTGTGCAAACTACAAACCAGGATTTGTTGTGACATATGTCCTATGAGGGATATGATGTCAGTAACTCTCATGGCTGTCACCATGTACTGACTGCAATCCTCACACTATGCTTCTGCAGTTCTCAGATAGGTGTTCTGTGAGTAACACAAGAAGCAAAAGGCTCCACACACTGCTTAGTCTGCAGATAACCCTGCAGATGGGAGTTTCCTCAAACACATAACACTGTCATGATAGATATTAAATCATGTAGGCCAACCATATCCACACAGACCCTGTTACTCCAAATGCAGAAGCTCAACACTTACATTCTGTAGTCATGTATGGCACATCCCCTCCTGTCTGTTGGCCTGTTTCCACAGTGTATGTTGTTAGAGGTAAATTCCAATACCAACTGTGATGCTGTTTGCCAAACATCAAATTTAGGTCCTGCTCACAGTGAATGACAACGCCAAACAACAACATGATGTTCCTAGATATTGCAGTGTGTTTCCATGCAATTGGCTATGGGAATGTTACCTCAGCTTTTCCACATGCAATCAGCTAGAGGAGGCCTGCAATTCATGCAGAGGCCATCAGCTGATCATGAGCATCACTTACAAAACACAGGCTGCTGCCTAAGCAAAGTAGGTGTACCTCTCCATATCCACCAGAGAGGGAGTGAGACAGACAGAGACAAAGCAAGGCAGGGAGGGGGTGGGAGAGTAAAACCTAAGCATGTTTGTGTCACACACCTACCAGTACGGGTTTTCAAACCCCTGACTGACTATGTATTGCTATCACATGTCTATGCAGTTGTTGCATGCGCCAAATAGCTTACATGTTGGGAAGCTGTCCAAAGGTATATCTTTAGGTGAGTGACATCTGCAACAGTGATATAGTAGCGATAAGGTAGTTGTAGTACATGTGCCTGTCCACATGAACAGGTGTCAACATCAACACAGCCACACTCTCTCAGGGACTCACCCACATTGGCACACTTGGCAGGGTCAGGAATAGACTTCCTAACTAGCTAGTTTGCCACAATACAGTAATGCGCAGTTATCACATGCACCACTGGGGTTATCCAGATGTTACATGGGCAAAAGGTATGTGAAGGTGTCTGACATCAGACAACATGCTTCAGTAGGCCAATGGGAGTTGTTGGGAGTGTGAATGTGGTTGAAAGCATCATACTCCACACACACACAAACACAGAGTGCAAGTACTGACATGCATGGGTGCATTGTTTCATGGGTGTGTAGTGGTTGAATGTGACAGAAGGCTGTACAAGGCTAGGTGAAGGATATACCTTGGCATCAGGCTACATGACAATGGTCTGCAGTGTGGCTCAGGGGTGTAGTGTCTGGATTGGCCCACACAGGTGGGTATTGTATTCACCATCCAGTCACCTGGGTTACTATTGTGTGTGACCAGTGCTGTGCAATGCTTTCCATGTATATGTTCTATAGTCCATGACATGGATGGTGTCTGGGATGTGCACACATTCCACATGCATGTTCAGTGACATGTGGAACTGTACCTGTGGTGTCTGGCCCATGCTGTGTACACAGATTGTTATCATCAGATGTGCCAGTCCTGGCCTCATGTGGTAGGAACTGGTAATGGACATCAGGTTGACCCTGTGCCTACATTGATAGCATGATACAGGTATTCCCTGGTGTCAGTGGCATCTGTCCATACAGGGCATGTGTGTAAGGCATGGTATGTCCTTTGTGGGTCACATTTGATGGCACTACAGTTGTGAAGGAGCACTGTCTGCAATTATGTGCCTATTGTAGTGATGGGACAGGGTGCCATGCCCTCTGTAGTCCACTGCATTCACACCATGGTTTCTATCTGTGGGAAATATGCAGGGTACTATGAACAAAGTGGTTGTTGCCTAGGCGAGTGTGTTTGTGTATGAGACATGGGTTGAGAGTGTTCCCTGGGTAATACAAGGGTTGCTTATTTTGTTCACCAGGCCTTGATGTCACATGTAGGGGTATGGATTGACACCCCAGCCTCTCAGCTATTTGACATCTGTTATCCTTGTAAGGTGGACATTGTGACATATAATAGGCCCACCATATAGGAAATTTGCAAAACCCGCTCCACAATGAGTCCAGTTGTTACACGCTCACAGCCACCTCCACACAGGATACGAATGACAAACACAGACACATACACACAGTTTCCATGTCTGGGATTAGAACTCCTACCTAACTAGTTTATCACACTACAGCATTATGCAGTTATAAGACACATCATGGAGATTACTGGACTACTCCTTCCCCAAAGGTGTATTTCACTGGGAATGACATCAGCAGGATTGCCAAAGAAGGGCAATGGAGGTTGCATTGACTGTGAATGGCCTCAAAAGCATTGCTCCCTAAACAGACAAACAAACACAAACATCCACACTTGCCATGTCTGGGAATCAAACTCCTACCTAACTACTGTATCTCCCTACAGCATTACAGTTATAGGACACACCACAGAGACTACTGGGCTATTCCTTCCCCAAAGGTGTATTTCAAAATGAATGACATCAGCAGGCTTGTCAAAATAGGGCATTTGAATTGTAGTGAGTGTGACTAGACTAAAAAGCATTGCTCCCTACACAGACAGACACACACAAACACACATTTGCCATGTCTGGGAATAGAATCCTACCTAACTAGTTTAGCACACTACAGCATTACACAGTCATAGGACGTGCCACAGAGATTACTGGGCTATTCCTTCCCCAAAGATGTATTTCAAAGTGAATGACATCAGCAAGCTTGCCAAAGTAGGGCATTTGAATTGTAGTGAGTGTGAATAGGCTAAAAAACATTGTTCTCTACACACATACTCTTGTCATGTCTTGAATTAGAACTCCTACCTAACTAGTTTATCACACTAAAGCATTACGCAGTTATAGGATGTGCTACAGAGATTACTGGGCTACTCCTTCTCCAAAGGTGTATTTCAAAGTGAATGACATCAGCAGGCTTGCCAAAGAAGGGTGTTTGAATTGTAGTGAGCAGGACTAGCCTAAATAGCATTGCACCCTACACACACACACACACACACACACACACACACACACACACACACACACACACACACACACACACACACACACACACACACACACACACACACACACACACACACACACACACACACACACAGAGTTGCCATGTCTGGGATTAGAACTCCTATCTAACTAGTTTATCACACTGCAGCATTATGCAGTTACAGGATGCACCAAAGAGATTTCTGAGCTACTCCTTCCCCAAAAGTGTATTTCAAAGTCAAGGACATCAGCAGACTTGCCATAGTAGGGCTATGGGGAGATCAGTGTGTGTGCATGGGCCATAACCCATTCATCTAGAGGTAGACACACCACACTCAGGCACACACAGGTTTATATTCTGCAGGTATGTGTATACAACTGGTAGATGACTACTGCCTTGTACAGTCATGTTGCACAGTTAGCACTAGCACCACAAAGTCTGTAATGCTGAGAGATACCAGAGGCTAATTTCTATGGTGAGTGACATTTACACATCATGTGGTTTTAGCAATTTGGCTGTGTGCTGGGTGGGACAGGCCTCATGATAGAAGGCTTTGTCACTGTCACTCTCTTCCACACATCTATGTATGTGTACCTTTGGCATATTATAGTGTGTTGTCTTTGGATATATGTGTGTATTCCTATCCAATATGTGTGCAAAGCATGACCTGTGCATACTGAGGAGTGTAAGCACTAACATCTGCAACTGACAAATATGTATGGTACACTGTTGTTACCAGACATGGGCTTCATTTCTTTAAGTGTGGGAGCATGCCCAGTATGCCCTTCTGTATTGAATGTCTGGATCCATTCCAGGTAAATTGTACTCCAGTGCAGACTTTTGTGTTCTACACCTATGGCTAGCAACCTGCTTCTGCAGAATATCTGTAGATCAGTTGGCAATATGGGGTCAATCTGGGCAAGGGATAGTGAGTACTGTAGGTAACTGCGTCTGTGCTTCTTCTGCTACATGGTCTTGGTGTTAGCAGAGATATTCAGACATGTGTAGTGTTATACACTGCAATGTTTTATGTCCTCAAGTACTGTCAGGTAGACATTTTTGCTGGCAGTGATGTCCTGGGGAACACAGGGTGAATGCAGCTGTGTCCAGTATTGTGGTCAAACGCCTACATATTCCTGCAAGCTAATGCCATTCTGGAGAGGGAGCTGAAGGCACTTGCTGCTGGGTCTGTGTAACCAGTTCAGCACCTTGGTACAGTGGTGGCAGAGGATCCCATACTTGTACATCCATCAATGTGACAGTATGGCTTTATCTTGCTGTGGCAATACCTCACAGCTGTACAAATTCACACAGGTTACCCAAAGGCAAAGGTCATAAGTCAGGACATTACCCCTATTGTGGTGTATGGGCAGGTTTGTAGCCACCCATGTTTTTGTTCACAGCCAGGATAGTATGTGCACATGGCTGTGTTTTGGACTTTGTACATTCCATGCTGCCCATGCTCCCACCCCCCTCTATTATTCTATCCTCTTCCATATATTATGCATACATTCTCTGATACTTTCCCTAAGGTTATCACCCTGTCAAAGGAAAAACAACTTCAAAAAGATCAACACATGGCAGGTTCAGGTTAAGGCACTTTAATCTTGCAGCAAGGAGACAAAAACGTGCTAATACAGATTTTGTCTAACTAGACTCAGGAAGTGAAGCCATTCTTATACATTTCTTACAAGACATTGCCTACTAAGCTGACATAATAAATCACAAGTTCTTTCAATATTATTTCATAGCAGCTGTTTGTCCATGATTTTTTTCTGGCATATCAAGTTTACAAAAAAAAAACTTCCTAAGAAAAACAATGTGGCCTTGATGACCACCGGTCATATACAACTTCTCACTATGCAATGTTACCATTCAAGGTACTATGGCTAATTCGAGCACAAAGCAAGTACAGATTATAGTTCATTTCTTCAAGCAGTCTTTGTTTAACTGTATCTATCTTTTCTGCAGCTGTGCATGTTCTCATAACATGAACAGAGCTGATTGTTCAAGTTCAGTAACATTATAGAAAACAGTATTGTTCTATTCATTATTTTCCTGACCTAGCAGATAATCACCTGTTTCTCAGTAAATTTCCAAAAGGCATAAACATGAATTTTGCTGTGCTAGCAAATACTAGGTCAAAGAGCATCTTGCAGTTTCGAAAGCTTATTACAGTTTGAAAAGCATCTTTTAGTTTCATACAAAACTAAGCTGTACATAAAATAGAATGAAATGTGTTAACCCTTTTAGCTTCTAATAAGCACTAAACATATACATTAATATATAATTTTCTAACATTTCTCCCCTGTTAATACTTTTTATTCTATTTTCAAAAGCATAAACAGTTTGCTTCTTCTCCTAACCTCTTTCTGTTCAGAATTTCCAGTTAAGAGAGTCATTCAATTTAAACTTATGAAAGTGTTTCATTCTTCAACAGTTCTTCAATTTCAGTACTTTGATACAAAGTCTCGGAAACTGACATGTCTATAAAATCTTTAATTAATCTTTTCATGCAGGTAATACCACAACAAACACACACTCCTAATAGGAGTAATCCCACACAAATGGCAATCAGGATGTTCATTAGGATGCTACCCCACCTCCCCAAACGAATTCTGGAAAAAATCCATCAGTGGGTTTGGGCCTGGTTTGGTCATGGCTGACACTTGCTGAATCACCTCAAGATGGTTGTTTATCTCATGCTGGTTGTCAGGAATATTGGAACACCACTCCTCTTTTATTAAAGCGCACGTACCACCTTTCGCCGCTAGGGTGAAGTTGAGAGACATCCAGTTTTGAAGCACCACGGTTCTCATAGCGTTCAGTTCATCAGTTACTAATTCAAGAGCAGATAAAGTTGCATTACTCATTACTTTGAGAAGTTTGGACAGTTTTCTCAGCTCCCAAATCGATTTCACTGCGCCATATGCAGGGGCTATACCTGCCCACGATATAATAGTGTCACTCAAGTCCATGTGTGTCAGTTTATCTTTGTTTTTCACGGAGTTATGGTTTCTCCAGCCTGCTTCAATTTGTCCCATTGGATTCTCAGGTCTCTTGATTGGATTTCCAGGTTTCTTGGTGACCTCTCTGACATTTTGAATTCTTCCCTGAGGGAAAACTTCAGTGTGTCATATGGCCGGAACCGGGTAACCCAAAAAACAACTGCCGGACCAATTCTCAGGTAAACATTTGTATGCCTTTTTCCCACACACAAAATAACAATTCTCTACTTTAGTATTAATATATACTTGCCCTGCATGAAACATTTTCTTATCAATGATAGATAGTTTTTTTAAAAAGAACAGGATTATGTTGTACTTCATCAACCGTTTTGTGCATTGATTCAAAATATGAGTCATAGTTTGTATCACAAATATAACCTGCATTATTAGCTTTGGTATAGCACTTGTAAAGAACAGTCACATTACAATTGCTCCAACCCACCTGAACAGTATCATTTTTGTAAAAACATACAATTCCCTTTTGTGTAACAGGCAGGTACAATGCTATTTTGTCTTGTGATTTCACAGTTGTAGTATCAAAAATCAAATTTTTCCAGGTTTCATTGACCCCTAGGGGGACAGCAGTCATTAACAATCCCCCGTATGCTATTGGTATAGCTGTGCAAATCCAGCAATTCGAAACATTAAAAGTTTCAGCATACACATATTTAATTGCTTGGTAAGTGTTAAAGTTCTGATGCCAGTCTATGAGTAATGCATCTCGTTTATTCAGTTCAGCTCATGTGGCTGGAAAAAGGAAAGGCCACAGCAAAAAGATTAATGTTATCAGTATAGTTAACAGAATGATCATGCAATACTTCTGAGGTTGTTCTGTATTTCTATTTGCTCCATATCTGGTCATTTTGTTCTTGTGTAACAGTAACAAGTTTTTTGTCCAGTTCAAAGTTTTTAACCAATTTACAGTGTGTCAGATGAATCCAGGATGCTCGCTCTGCGATCTTGACTGCAGTGGGTGTTGACAGTAGCACTTGGTATGGCCCTTCCCACTTCGGTGACGTCCAATTTTTTCTCTTGATGACTTTCACCCAGACCCACGTGCCTGGGACTACTACTGCTTCCAATGGTCTGGTTTGTTCTTTATCTGAAACAGAATTTAACTGCAAAAGTTGTTTATTACTTAAAAGTCGTCTCATATATTCTGCAAGTGAACTGTCAGCCTCCTGTTCTGCAGGCATGAGAGGTTTCCACTGAGGTATATAGTATGCCCTCCCAAATAATTTTTCAAAAGGAGTTAACCCCTTTGCATTCGGAACAGTTCTCATGCTCAACAATGCCAGAGGCAGGCAGTACACCCAATTCTTTTGTGTCTCACTAATTCATTTCTTAAGTTTATTTTTCAAAACCCCATTATGCCTTTCTACTAGTCCTGCGGATTGTGGATGGTATGCACAATGGTTCTTTAAGGAAATTCCGAAATATTGGCTCAACTGTTGTATAGTTTGATTTACAAAGTGTGTGCCATTGTCACTGTAGATCTTTTCCGGTATGCCAAATTTAGGAATAATTTCTTTAACAAGGACTTTTGCAATAGTAGCTGCATCTGGATTTTTAGTCAGAAAAGCTTCCACCCATTTGGAAAACATATCTATAATGACAAGACAATACTTCTTATTTTCACATTTGTTCAGTTCTATGAAATCCATACAGATAGTATGGAATGGGTACGGTGGTGCAGGGAAACTCCCTTGTTTAGGCTTCAACGCCCCTTGTGCATGATGCTTGCTACAAACATGGCATGCTGCACAAAAAGTTTTTGTGTAGTTTGTAAATCCATATGCTGTGAACACTCGATTCACTAACTGTACTATTCCCCCCTGTTGAGACATGGCACTGCCCATGGCTCAACAAAGCTGTATATCTAAACAAATTAGACGGCAAAATCGGTTTTCCTTCTTTGGAGATGTACAGCCCTTTCTCAAGAATTGCTCCTCGTTTTATCCATTTCTGTTTTTCTACTTTCATAGTAAGTGTCTGCATTGTTTTCAACATTTCTAAATCTAAAATCTCAGAAGGTTGTAATTCCTCACTCAAAAGAAATATTTCTGAAGCCGAAGCTGCCTGTTTTGCAGCTGTATCAGCTCTTGCATTACCTTTTGAAATCCTATCCTGTTGCTTGGTATGAGCTACACATTTATAAATAGCTACTTTCTGAGGTAACTGAATAGATTCTAACAAATCTAAAATAAACTGCGCATGATTAATCGGTTTACCAGTAGATGTTATCATTCCTCTATTTTTCCACTGTTGCGCAAAAACATGTACAGTAGAAAAAGCGTACTGGCTGTCAGTAAAAATGTTTACACATTTACCCTTTGCCAAGGTACATGCCCTTGTCAAGGCAATCAATTCTGCTGCTTGTGCAGATAAGTTGTGTGGTAAAGACTTTGCTTCTAAAATTTCAGTATCGGAAACTACTGCATACCCCACTAGGTTCTGCCCTGTAGGACTCCTTCTGCATGAGCCGTCCACATAATATGTCACCTCGGCATCATCCAAGGGAACATCCATTAAATCTTTTCTAGGCAGTGTCTTTTGCTCAATCTCCTGCAGGCAGCTGTGTGGTGTGCCATCCACAGGGGTCGGGAGCAAGGTAGATGGATTCAAAGTTGTACATCATTAAATTGTCATATGAGGTTGGCTCAACTGTATAGTCATACAGGAAAGATGTCTAGCAGGAGAAAGATATGTTACTTTTTCTTGCAGTAAAATAATCGCGACTGGATGAGGCGCTCTCAATGTGAGAGGGTGGAACAACACTACTGAGGCCAAAGCCTGTACTGCCATTGCAGCTGCAACTACTGCTTGTACACAGTGGGGCAGGGATCGCACCACTGGGTCCATCTGTGATGAATAGTAAGCTATGGGGCGTTGCTTGTCCCCATGTTGCTGTGTTAACACTGATGTCATATAACCTTGCTTACAATCTACAGTTTGGAAAAAACGTTTATGATAGTTTGGTAATCCTAAAACTAATGAGGATGCTATCAATTGTTTTAGTTTGCAGAAAGCTGATTCTGCTTCTGGTGTCCATTGTACTAAATCTTGTGCTGCCATAGGCTTCTTGTATATCAAGTTGGTGAATGGAGCAGACTCGAAGGCATAGTTTGGAATCCAGCACCGACAGAAATTAGTCGTACCCAGGAAGGACATAATTTCTTTCTTGGTAGTCAGTTTGGGTGCTTGTAAAATTGCTATTTTCCTATCTTCATCTAATGTTCTGCCTTCTTTGGATATTACATATCCCAGGTATTTAACCTGCTTTCTCCAAAGCTACAACTTGTTTTTGTTTACTTTATGTCCTTGAGTGGCTAAAAATTGTAGTAATGCTATGGTATCTTCTCTGCATTCTTGCTGGGTGGGGGCTGCCAGCAGAATGTTGTCTACATAAAGTAAAATCTGACTGCCTCTTGGTGGGCTAGATCCCACCAAGTTGCTTGCCATCTCTTGTGAGAATATTGTTGGATTTTCACAATATCCCTGTGGTAGTCGCGTGTATGTATACCTTTTCCCCTGAAATGTGAATGCAAACCAATGTTGGCTGTCAGGGTGTATGGGTATCGAAAAGAACTCATTGCTAATATCTACCACAGAAAAATACTTCTGTTGAGACTTCAAATCATTCAATAGGGTGTGTGGATCTGGCACCGTAGGTGCTCTAGGTATTACTGCGTCATTTACAGCTTGTAAATCTTGGACCATACGCCATTCTCCATTTGCTTTCCTGACAGGAAATAAGGGTGTGTTACATAGTGAATCGGGAGATTCTACCAGTACTCCTTCCTTAAGTAAAGCTGCTATTATAGGTTTGATTCCTACTTCTGCATCTTTCCTTAAGGGATACTGTCTCTTTTGAGGTCTAAATGCTGATTTTTGGCGTGATAGTAACTGGTCCTGCTGTACAAATTAGTCCTACATCTGATTTCCCTGTTGACCAGAGAGTTTCTGGTATGCTCCATAAGGCATTTTCTTCCTCTTCTAGTAAGAGTGCTAATCAGCTGTCCTCACTAGACTGCAAGTGTACAGCTGGGTGTGTCTGTGTTATCCAATTTAACTTCTGTTTCTGTACTCCCTGTTCTGACAATTCTAACTCCGTCTGTTTTTCCCACTTTGTGACTTTTTCTCCTAGGTCTGCCCATTTCACATTCTTGTCCTTAGTCAAATTAACATGTGGTAATCGATTAGATTTATAGAGTGTAAAGAATTCCTGGGGCAATGAACAGCTAACTACACTGTTCCCTTCTGTGTCCCAGTACAGATTACGTAATACTAATCTGTTTGCATGGTTTTTAAACAGTTCTTGCTCATATTCCTTATCAGGTCCTGGTGTGCTACAATAATACAGAGTACAGTGCAACAAATGCTGTTTATCAGTGTCAAGGGAGGGGGACTTATTGATGGCTATGTTCATCAGTTCTTCAGTTACTGCCCCTGGACCAGTCGTGACCAAGTCCTGGCTGTACCAATAAAATGTTTTGCTCTCCGGTCGCACCACAAAGATATCCATTTGTCGCTGTGCTTCCATACCCTGCATGGTTGGAACTACTGCTATGCCAAATATCTGCATAAGATCTCTGCCCAAAAGGTTTACCGGGCATTTTGCAGAAACAACAATTTTGCTTTTCTGGGTCATCCCTGAAACAGGGTCAGTTATTGCTATGTTATGGGAGAGTGGCTCCCGATACAGCTGTCCATTAGCTGCTTTCACTAATATGTAATCAAATGATTCTGAATTTTCTGGTAGTTTGGAAGGATGTATCAGGGTCCGTGATGCCCCTGAGTCACACAGGAATTTTACTTCCCTCCCCTCTACCAGAAGTGTAACTTCCAGTTTCGTGTCTGCTAAATAGAGCTCTAGGCTCAATAATGCTAAGTCTAAAATTTTACTTTCTTCACTATCTGCAATTTCTTGCACTTCCTCTATTTCTTCTATCACATCCTCTACTCCCTCTATCACATTTGCATTTGTCTTTTCTCGGTTACTCCCTTCTAGTGATTCTTGACTATCATATAGTCAGTCCTCACCCTCCTTATCTTCCATGGCTACCTTCTTGTTTTGCTTGCAATCCCTTGCTAAATGTCCCTTTTTTTCTGCATTTAAAACATTCACCCCATTTCTTTCTCTCTTCAAACTCCTCTGATTGCTTATCAGATTGTTTGTTTCCTTGGGCATTTTTCTTGCCCTTTTTTCCAGACTGTACTACATAAACTTCTGCTCCATCTTCTACAGAAAATACTTGGGCTTTCTTTTTCTTTTTACTGTTAAAATGCCTTTCGGCATGTCTAGCATATTCAAGCAGTGACTGTAATCTACTTGTACGATGGTCTACCATGTGCTTTTTAATAAAGCTGCTTATAGGCAAAATACTGCCTTTTAAAAATGCATTCTTTAGCTGCTGCTCATACAGGAAATCATGTGTTTGGTCTTCAGGTACCTGCATTCCACAATGGTTATTAAAACACTCTAATAATCTAGCATAATATCTGTCAACAGTTTCACCTTCTTGTTGGATGCATTGATTAATGCAAGTCCAGTCTGCCCTAGGCTTCCATTTCTCAGAGATTCGGTCTGTTAGACCTTTCACTCTGTTATCCAGTTCTGCGTTGCTATGTGGGAGTGGCTTGTGTTCTGCGTCACAGGGATTCCAGTTGCCACTGATCATGTGCCAATCTGGACCTATGATTTGTCTAACTATTTTTTCTGCTTCTCCATTTAAATGATAACTTAACTCATACCCTGTAAGTCTTCTAAGAATTTTCTAAAATTAACTTTTGGATGGGGAATTCCCTCTGTGGCTTTCTGGATGTCTTCCGGTGTTCACGGTCTATATACTAGGAGAGTTGGGTCCTGCCCTTCCTGTCCTGCCTGAGGATTTGGTACTTCTATTAGCGGACATATCTGTTCTTCACTCATAGCTCATGAATTTTTATTTATTTGATATAACTCAGTATCCCCTCTTAAATTATATGTTCAAGACCTAGTCTCGACGGGATCTCTGACAAACGGTCTTGGCTTCGCGGAGACAGCTGGGTATAGTGGAGGTGGACCAGCTTGTCCACTCGCTTCATATTCTGGTAAGGGAAGCGGAAGGGGTGGAGGGCTGATGCTATTACCAAATTATTGTCTTCTTTATCTAGAAACATAGCTTTTGAATTATTACTTTTTTGTTCCCTACGGTTTGCTTCCTCAATCCACCTGTGTGCCTGAGGAATGCCTAATTGACGTTGCTTTTTCACCTGACCTTTTGCATCGGTTTTAAGCTGTTTGACAAGTTTAATAAGTGAGGATTTTTCTAATTTGCCATCAAATTCATATTTATTAACCCATTTTGTATAGTACCTAACATTGTCGGCACGCTGTAATTGCATATATTTTGCATCTTCAGTTAATGGTGGATCTTGAGAACTTTTTGTACACTTATTTCCCATATTGTTCTGACTGTTAAAAATGTTACGTAACCCTTCTTATTTTCACGTGGTACCACGATTTCTCTTTTTCACATTTTATCTAGAATAACTGCCTTACCTATTCTGTTTCCCTGATCTATGACAAGACTGCAATCTTCCTGTCCCTGACTTGTACAAGACAAATCTCCTGACAGATGATACAAATCAAGTCCCTGATCTAAAACAGAAAAAAGGTAAATCTCACCTTACCTGAGCCTCCATGATTGATCGCCTGGTTCGAAGGAAAACTGTTAACTTGTCCTCCAGTCGCAGATCAGAAAAGTGGCTGGCCTCTTTTGAATGACAATTCAGTCGGAGGTCTTTCAGAGCAGAAGAACCAATGTGGTCTCTTCCCTGTACGGTTTCATGCCACCTGGCCCATCTGACCTGAGGCAAAGTGAGAGTTTCTGGTCCGAAGGACCAATCTGTCAAAGGAAAAACAACTTCAAAAAGATCAACACACGGCAGGTTCAGGTTAAGGCAATTTAATCTTGCAGCAAGGAGACAAAAACATGCTAATACAGAGTTTGTCTAACTAGAATCAGGAAGTGAAGCCATTCTTATACATTTCTTACAAGACATTGGGCCGGATTCACGAAGGCTTGCACGGAGTCTAAGAGTAGTGTAAGACTCCATGCAGCCTTCGCGATCCAGGAACAGCCCAAAGTCCGTGTAAGAGTCAAGCTAAAACGGCTCTTACGGAGTGGCGTGGATAAGCTAATCACCTCACTTGCAGCCGAATAGCATGCAAATGAGGCTGATTAGCGATCCAGGAAGCCAAGAACAGCCCGTGTAAGAGCCGTGTTAGCTGCAGAAATGTACTCAGTTGACAACTGAGTACGTTTCTGCAACACGCAATGGAGCCATGTCAGCTCCAAATAAAGGGTGCATATGTTATAGGCAGCATGCCAATGGCCAAATATGTGGCCATTGGCAAGGTAACCAATGCAAATATATGAAAAATATATATATTTTTTCGGCAATTGCCGATGTGTAAACCCAGCGCAGCCAGCAAACGGGCTGCTGCGCTGCATAAAAGCGAAGGTTGTAAACCTACAAATGTAGGTTTTATGCAATACATGGAATGTCAATGGAGGGACCAGCAGAGCAAAACCAACATGGCCACCGGGTAGTGGTTGCTAAGGGCCGAAGCTGAGTCTAAGAGATGTAACTAAGCATTAGTAGGCAATCTGATGCAAATGAGTGTAAGGATACTGAATTCCACTGTCACATAGCAAATGAGCACATTCTGAGTAGTGTAAGAGTTACATACGGGGGAGGAACAGAGTAGGAGATAGGTGACATTACAGGGGGGAATGGTAGAAAGAGATGGAGTTCATTGGAGGGTAGAGTTACATGACAGATGTCAGACAGATATCAAGGAAAGAGGTGTGCCACTAAGTAAACATGAGAAAGTCAAGAAATGGAAGGTGTACACTGTTGCCTACACCAAAGTTTCTTGCTGGACGTGTATGCACACGTGTGCGCCACGAAGCGAAGTAAGGCGGTGTCGCCCGTGTAAGACAGTGTGTAGCGTGTAAGGCAGACTGAGCATGTGGGGCGTGTTGGGAGATGTTTAACACCGTTTGCTGGCGTGCAGCGTTTTAATCGAATAAGCAGATCCAAAACTGTATAAGTATGTGTGCGCGTATAAGCCACTGTGGCGTGTTTCTGCTGGTTTGCACACGGCTCCACCCTGAGGAAACAGAAAGGAAAAGGAAGCAACAGATGTACTAGGAAGTTAGCAGGGAATACTGCTGGAGCTAGCAGGTGAAAACAATTAGATGCAGGCAATTACACAGGCAGAATACTAGGCCAGCCCAGCACTTAAAACTCTGCAAACAGCAGAGCAGAATGTTTCTCTCAAGAGACACTGCAAGACAGGAGTTAAGTTATCAGAAGTGAAAAGTGAAAAGCTGAACTCAGAGCAGAAATGTTAGGGGCTGCCATAGCTGTCATAATGAGACATAGGCGACTTGCTGAGGGTGGTGACAATGCAGATGGTGCCAGACAACCCGCAGTGAGGAGACGGAGAAGAGTGTACAGGCCCAGGGTCACCTACCACGGGTTACATGAGCTGGAGATAGTAGAGCGCTATAGAGTGGACAGAGACCTCCTGCAGCAAATAGTGGAGCTGTGCAGGCCACGCCTCACACACAGAACCAACAGAGGGAACCCATCCCAGTGGAAACCAAGGTATGTGTTGGCCTAAGAATACTAGCAACAGGTACCTTCCAGAGACCAACTGGCGATATGATGGGGATATCACAGGCATCAGCTTCCAGGGTACTGCACCAGTTCCTGGATGCCATGTCAGCACATGTCGGTGATCATGTATACTTCCCCAATGCCCCTGAGGTATTGGCCAGCAACATCGTCTCTTCCAGCAAGTAGCGGAATACCCTGCGGTAGTGGGTGCAATAGACTGCACGCACATACGCATCAAAGCACCAGCCGGTGTGCGGAGTAGGGCATACATCAACCGCAAGGGCTTCCCTCCATCAACTGCCAGGTCGTGTGTGATGCCCAGGGCATAATAATGAATGTGTGTGCTGGCTGTCCTGGGAGCTACCACGATTCCCACATCTGGCATTTGGCAGCTGTACCAGACATTTGCCAATGGGGACATCCCACGGACACCTAGTGTGGGATGCAGGATATGCACTGGAGCCGTGGCTGATGACACCCATCAGAAACGCACACACACCTGAACAGGAACGCCATAATGAGGCACACGCACAAACACGTAATGTAGTAGAGCGTGTGTTTGGGCTGCTCAAGTCACGGTTCCGGTGTCTGGACACATCTGGTGGAGCCTTGCAGTACACACCAACTACATGTACCCAAATTGTCATGGTATGTGCTATGCTACATAATATGATCTTGCGAAAACAGCTGCAGCAGGACCAGCATAGGGCTGGGCCAAACAGCCCCCCACCATCGCCAAGGCCACCACAGGCACAGCGTGACTCGGAGGAGGAACAACCTGAGCCTGCCCCAGTAGGCAGAAGGAGGCGTGCCCAGTACGCCCTGGCCTTGGCAAAGAGGCAACGCATAGCACATACATTGGCTCAGTAGGAACCTTGGGAATGATACCGCTCTCTGACTCACTCATATAGTAACAGGGATGCCTAACGTGACACAACCTGCTCACAAACATGTACAGGGAAGTGTAATATGTGCATCCGACAGAGGCAACCCTGCAGCACCACCTGAGGCATGAATGCTATGTGTTAAGTAATGTAACACCAAGTACCATATGCACACCTGAGGACCCCGACCAACATCCTACCCTCAACAAGCAGCATGCCACAACATGACAACGAGATGATGAAGTGCAACAATTGACTGAAGTATTGCAGTTAGGCAAAGGGGACCCAATGTGTGCCAGTCTGGGATGACATGCTGAGCATGACATGATGCACCACCTGCTAGGACTGGCGTGCACCTATCAGTGCAGGCCGTATGGATACTGGCAAAGGCTGTTGTCACGCACAGTGTGCCCTGAATAGGTAAGGCTCAAAACACAAATCTATCTCCATAGGTACCAGAAGGGATAAGAATAAGATAAGGGATAAGTTCAAACAGCAAGATGCATGCAGTCTAAGCCCACCCAGTATGGAGAATGTTGATAACTGTGCTGTAACAGAAATCTGAGGCAAGGCTCACAACAGCACCCTAACACTACCAGGTTACACCTCATACTGTGCTGTACATCCTCAAAACTTGGAAAAAGCTACAAAAGGAGGGTGACTAGCAAGAATTGTCAAGGATAACCACACCCCCAATGTTGGTACCACCACAAAAAGCAGCATGGACTAGCCATGCTCAAGTAACAGTGGCTAAATCTGCCCCCCAGTGTATAGCCTGCTACAGACTACTGGCCCAACACCAGGAACTGCATCCGCCCATGCTGGAATACATGAATATATCAAGTCCTCCAAACCACATTATATTGGGCGACTGCAAATACCCAGACACATAGACTGGGAGCATTATACCAGCTGCAACAGTGTAGGACAAAAGTTCATCGAATCCACAAACCAAAAGGCCCAGGAACAACGTACCACCCCACAAGAGGGTAAGCATACTGGATGTGATAATCAGCAACATGGAGTGCGGGATGTCAAGATGAGAAGTGTATTGCTCACTGGTAAAACCAGACCATATAGTAATCACACTGGATATACAAATCCTGACCACAGTCCCTGGCCGGAAAACCACAGTGGAAAACATGTGCCAAGCAATATTTGCACACCTCCAAACTGATGTGGAATCCATTAAAGGTCCCGTGCAGGTGCAAAATATGGGCCACACCTCAGAACCTGTAATACAGCCATTCCATGAACACTGCCAGGAATGCATGGATTATGCAGTCCCAAATTAAATCAAGACACAGTGCCTAAATCTGGCATGGTGGATACCAGCCATAACCAAAACATGCAAGAGAATGAGGAAGCTACTACATGATAGAGCAAACATGAACAATGAAGTAATTACTGATCAGTAGTATGGCAATATAATCTGTCCACACATGCAATCCACTAAGGCCAGCCACAACAAGTGGAATCTGTGAATCCTGAGGCAATGTTACACCTGCCCCAAGTACACAGACAACCCCCAACTCCACCCAAGAAATACAAATATATGTGAGAGATGCAACCATCCATCCAAACCGGAGGCAGAGCTCCCCAACTCAGTACACCCAAAACAAGTCAGTAGGAGAAGGTAACCACACACACCACAAACACATACCCACATAGACCTATCACAACTGCAAACCAAACACATAAACACAGAAATACATTCCCGGAGGCAGAAATCACAAACACAGCACACCAACAGAGGCCACTAAAGCAGACACCCAATGAAACAGCCTCCAAACATAGCACATGCAACACATAGCACACAAAGCTGGTGTGCCAAACAGTCACAGGCCAGAAGGAGAAACAACATGCCTGATACAGTTGTAATAGGTGACTCCATATTCAGACACACTGCTGTCCCGCACACCAGACTGAAAAAGGGAAAGGGTACAGTAAGCTGCCTGTAGGCTGCCACAATATGCCACATAACAGAAATATGTAGGTCACTCCAAAGCAAATAGAAATATGATGCAGTCATAGTCCATGCTGGTGTGAATGACCTGAGATGTACTGCCCTAGACTACATGTAAAGAGACACAGATGAGCTATCCGATTATGTAGTCCAGGCCGACACTCACCGTTCGCAGCAACCTACCCTTACCAAGAATAATGCCACAGTACAAACACGGAATGATCAGTCATAGCAAGTAGCACACTTACTGGTGTCATTCCAAGGGGATCCAATGTCTGTCTGCTTGGGATGTCATGCTTGACAAGCCATGCAGCTGCCCTTGGGATGGCCTGCACCTGTTACCCCTGGGCGTCTCAATATTGGATAAGGCCTTTGCCACCTCCATACAGCCTTTTGTAGGCAAGGCTGAAAAGACTGACCCACCACCCGAGAAAACATAAGTGGGAAGAAACATAAGGGAAATGCTGACCAATGCCAGATGTGTACACCCCAATATGCATGCTCCCGAGGCCATCCCCAGAATAGAGAACATCGATGTCTGTGCAGTGACAGAAACCTGATGTAAGGCTCCTGACAGCACACCAGCACTACCAGGTTATACCACGTACCATGTGTCATGGCCCCAAAACCTGGAACACTACATAAAAGGAGGTGAGTATCCATAGGCAGCACAGACACCCATACGTCCAGGTAACTGACAATGCACAAGGCAGTGGAGTTCACCCATGTGCAACTAACTGTAGGCAAGACTGCTGTGCAGTCTGTAGCATGCTACAGACCGCACTCTCACACACAATAACCCCCCCCCAACCGTCCTGAAGACACTGGACAGTATGAATGTCCCACCAAATACCAAACAAGGTACCACGAATTACCACATAGGTGGTAAACCATTATGTATGGAAGGAGTAACCAGGGACCTAGGGACACATGTGAACAGTAACCTGTTATGTGACACCCACATTGCCAATGTGGCTAGGAAGACTGTCTACATGTGACACCGTATCAGGAAAGGAGTCACATCTACGGCAACAGAGGTCACTGTTCCCCTATACTTTACCCCAATCACACCCATAATCCAGTACAATGCCTCATATGGGATCTACCTTACCTGACACCTGCAGCAGTTAGAAAGACCTCAAAGGTACCTCACCAAGAGGATAAAGTGTCACACATATATGTCATATGCTGCCTGGCTGTAGACACCCCAGCTGACTCCAGTCACAGACTGCCCACACAGAGGCATTGCATGCCTGTTGTAGGAGGCCATGCCCAACACAGGAGTAATGGACATGCTCCACCCCAGACAACACATATCCAGTGGAGCTGCGAGAGTGAGAGATGTCAACCTCAACAAATAATGAAATAGGATGTGCCGGTGGGACAGATACATAATCCAGAGGCTCCCACACCCTGGACCAGAATCCCACTCCATGTTAGGCAGAGCCCTCACTGACACTGTTCAACAGGAATCTTGCCAAGTGGATGGATGATTGTAGAGTTACAGTGGGGGTTTCACTGTCATGTCCGGACAGAGGCACAGCAAAGCAAATCATAAATGGCCATAATATCCACATAGCAAGGGGTCTCAAAAGCCACACACACTCTGGCTAGGCTAACAAATGCCCAGGGTGGATAGCCTAGTATGAACCTATGAACCTATGTAGATACAAATTGTACAGGACACTAAGGATAATCCCAAGGCTTACACAACTGATGGTAGGAGCCATGTTGGGAATTCACAGATATGCCCTGAATCACACAAATACCACAAACACACACACATATTGCCAACATACATCCTGACAGGTGCAGTGCAAACCCCACCCCCCCGCATGCAGAATATCTATCCCAGCAGACTGCTGGCGCCCTGACATTGCAGATGCTGAGGTAACAGACAACATCTCCAAAGCAAAACACACAGCAGCAATGGTATGAGATGGTGTCCTGGGCTTAGTGCAACATGGAGTCTAAGATGAATGGAATGCCAAACCACACTACTGCTCAATGTCAGCCTTACCACAGAATATGTACCCAAAGAGCAGTGTACAACAACAGTGGTCCTTCTCAACAAAGGTGTTGCCTGAATGGATACTGAACAGTACTACCCCAGAATCCCGAGAAGCCCAGATTGCACAGCTATGGAAAGGATCAGCATGTACCACAGACATAAGGATGTCGGGGACCTACTGACACCGGACCCAACCCAGTGTGGCCTTCTCAAGTGCAGATTCTGCCCCTAACCATGTTTGACTCAATTGAAACAGTCATTAAGGTCATTGATGAGGGCAATGTGCTCCACACAGTGTATCTGGACCTTGCAAAGGCTTCTATACAATACCCTACATGTTCAGTATAGATAGGCTCACCAGCGTAAATATAAACCCACATGTCAGTAGAGGGGTTGCAAACCAGACCAAGGACAGAACAGACATGGTCAGACATGCTTCAGCCATGTCAGACTACAAACCAGATATAACTGGCATCCCACAAGGCTTTGTCCTGGTATCTCCCTCGTCTGGTATATATGTCCCATAGTTACAGGCAAACATGGAAGGACTGTGTCCTAACATGTTTGCAGAGGACTACAAACTGCCCACCACATATGATCCACCAGCTGACACATGCATCCCACAAAAGGGCCACATAGAAACAGACAACTGGTGCCATAGCTATGTCAGCAAGCTAAGTGCAGAAACGTGTATAGTCAACCCCCGTGGATATACAGTACATGCCCACCAATTACCACATAGGTGTTAACCCATTATGTAGTTAACATGTAATGAGAGACCTGGGGACACAGGGTGATAGATATCCTGCATTGGACAAACATGTGCTGTAGTGTTTACAGAAACATACCATATACCCACCTAATCATGAAGGCTGTCAGATCTACATAAGGGGGAGGTCATTGTGGCTCTGCAGTCATCCTGCATCAGTGGTACAATCGACTACAATAGCCCCTGTGGGATGTACCTCAGCAGACACCTCCATCAACTGTAAAGTCCCCAACAGTACCTCATCAGGAGTATCAAACAGCCTACACAGATGCCATGTGTTGCCTGTGTTGCTGGCATCAATAAACATGCTGCACCTAGTACAATCTGAATGGCAGTGAGCTATGCACATGACAGACCTGAACCCCAGCACTGACTTACATAGGACAAGCTGTACTGTGTGATCCATAACACAGAAGCCACTCCCACCCATGAGTGAACCCTCAGCACAGGCTACCCATAGAGTCACTTATCAATCTTCCTCAATAGGAATCCTGATGGGTGGACGGGAGATGGTAGGTTTATCCTGGGTATCACTGTCATGTCACAGGTAGACAGAGGCACAGTATACTAACCATGACATATGTCATGGCAAACTCCTCTTACAATGTGTGTTGAAGGACAAACACACTCTCCAACTTGCATTAGACATGGACTAGGGCACATCGCTAGTGTTTGCAATTGTACACCTATGTTGTGGAATACACTAACAATGTCGGACAAGCCTGGTGTAAGTAGTTCATATCTGAACAGAATGCAACATGGTCAGATGTACACAACTGGCCCCAACCAGGCTGTTGTGCCCACTATCGAAATGTAAAGCAGTGATAGCAGTAAAGCCCAGGATACTGTCCACCACAGTCAAAGTACTACCAGTACACTATACAGTACTACAGTGTTAGGTCAGTGTGAAAGGATGTTGACAACTGTATGCAAAGTATCCCATGCAAACACTGCAGGCACAGTATAATCCTGTTGTGTTCACACACAAAGCAGTTGTACAGTAACTACACAACATGACACACAACCCACAACCATAAACGGGTGATAGTTTGTGAAGTTCACACACATCCACAAATGTGGTGGGCTGCAGAGTCCAACATATGGAATGCTCACACTGGGCATGCTCACACACTTTGACAACATGCCATGGGAAGGCTGAACTGGGCATGCTCACACACTTAGTCCAAATCTTGGTTTAGCAGTTGGACACACATATCTGGTATTGTTATGTGTTATGCCAGGAACCAACCACATTACAGCAGTCTGCCCAGTGCACACAGTTAAATGACTACAGAGACATACGTGATATAGTGGATCCCTCCCATATGCAAACATTTTCCACAGATGCAGAAGTTGTTCATACCAACAGGGAATGCTATGGCAATAAAGATATGCAAACAGTCTATCAGCAACAAATAATGTGCATCTGACAATTAAACATAATGGTGTAGAGGTCAACACTAGGCTGTTTGCCCTAGGGAATGACAGCTTAGCCATAGTGTGCTTGGTGTCTGCCTCCCCACAGGATGCACATTCCCCTTTCCAAACACAGATGATGTCAGCATCCTATAAGTACAACAGGAGAAAAAAAACTTCCCAGTAATCCGAATAGCGCGCTCCGCTAATGCGTCCATCTCAAGTGTCATTACATAGTTAGGTAGGGGTTTCAAATCCTGCAAGTGCTCAGTGTGTGTGTGTGTGTGTGAGTGGGGTTGGTGTGTGTGTAAGTCTGTGTGAGGGAAATGTCCCTTTTGGCAAATAGGAAAAGACACTACAGGATGCACATTCCCTTTCTAAACACCGATGATGTCAGCACCCTATAAGTACATCAGGAGAAAAAAAACCTCCCAGTAATGTGAATAACGTGCTCCGCTAATGCGTCTGTCTCAAGTGTCATAACATAGTTAGGTAGGGGTTTGAATCCTGTGAATGACAAGTGTGTGTGTTTGTCTAAGGGGGGTTAGTGTGTGAGGGAAATGTCCCTTTTGGCAAATAGGATAAGACACTACAGGATGCACATTCCCTTTCTAAACACCGATGATGTCAGCACCCTATAAGTATAGCAGGAGAAAAAAAACCTCCCAGTAATGCGAATAGCGCGCTCCGCTAATGCGTCCTTCTCAAGTGTCATAACATAATTAGGTAGGGGTTTGAATCCTGTGATTGGCAAGTGTGTGTGCCTGTCTGAGAGGTGTTAGTGTGTGAGGGAAATGTCCCTTTTGGCAACTAGGTGAACAGACTACAGGATGCCCATCCCCTTTTCTAAACACCGATGATGTCAGCACCCTATAAGTACATCAGGAGAAAAGTAACCTCCCAGTAATCCGAATAGCGCGCTCTGCTAATACGTCCGTCTTAAGTGTTATAACATAGCTAGGTAGGGGTTTGAATCCTATGAATGGCAAGCGTGTGTGTGTGTCTGTCTGAGGGGGATTAGTGTGTGAGGGAAATGTCCCTTTTGGCAACTAGGTGAACAGACTACAGGATGCCCATCCCCTTTTCTAAACACCGATGATGTCAGCACCCTATAAGTACATCAGGAGAACAAAAACCTCCCAGTAATCCGAATAGCGTGCCCTGCTAATGCGTCCGTCTCAAGTGTCATAACATAGTTAGGTAGGGGTTTGAATGCTGTGAATGGCAAGTGTGTGTGTCTGTCTGAGGGGGGTTAGTGTGTGAGGGAAATGTCCCTTTTGGCAACTAGGTGAACAGACTACAGGATGCCCATCCCCTTTTCTAAACACCGATGATGTCAGCACCCTATAAGTACATCAGGAGAATAAAAACCTCCCAGTAATCCGAATAGCACGCTCTGCTAATGCGTCCGTCTCAAGTGTCATAACATAGTTAGGTAGGGGTTTGAATCCTGTGAATGGCAAGTGTGTGTGTCTGTCTGAGGGGGGTTAGTGTGTGAGGGAAATGTCCCTTTTGGCAACTAGGTGAACAGACTACAGGATGCCCATTCCCTTTTCTAAACACTGATGATGTCAGCATTCTATAAGTATAGCAGGGGAAAAAAATCCCCCCAGTAATGCAAATAGCGTGCTCTGCTAATGCGTCTGTCTCACGTGTCATAACAGTCAGATAGGGGTTTGAATCCTGCAATTGGCAAGTGTGTGTTTTTGGCTGAGGGGGGTCAGTGTGTGTGAGGACAATGTCCCTTTTGGCAACTAGGTGAACAGACTACAGGATGCACATTCCCCTTCTACACACTGTTCAGCAGACGGCCATGGCTCTGGCACAAGTTGTCTGTTGCTATGATGCCCCTTTGGAAGATGCTTGTGTCAGCTGGGGAGTCGATTATGGTGTCCAGTTTGCAGTCATCTGCATATTTGGACAGCCACAGTTCATCCGTGTTGGCCTGTACCTCCAATAAATATGTACCAAACAAGAGGGTCCCAGGACTGAGCCTTCTGGGACACATCCTGTAACTGTTATGTGGTCTGGCATGGCTCCAGCAATGCTAACCATGTGGGTTCTGTTCTTGAGCCACTGTGCAATCCATCTAGTGACATAGGGGCTTATATTTAAGCTGGTGAGCTTCCCTAGAATGCCCAAGTGGGGTATTGTTGCGAAGGCGTTTGCAAGGTCCAGGTAGGCTGTGTGAACCACCTTCCCCTCGGCAGTGGCCTTGGTGACTGTAGCAAAGAAATCAACCGGGTTACACCCGGTAGTGCTGGTGTGCTCTCAGTAGCCCTGAACCAGGCATCTGTTACTGCACAGATATCGATGTTTTCCATGCCAAAGAGTGTTTTGGGTGCATGCATCTGGAGGTCTACACATCTGGCGTTGGGTAGCATTGCTCTTAGTGTCTTATCCCTTGTGATACCTATGAAGGTGGGTTTGTCATTTGAGCCCTGCCTAACATAGGCACTATGGGGGTAGCAAGAGCCTTTGCCAATATCTGATAGGCCAGGGGTGACAGGTGCAGGCTGTCCCTAGCAAAGCAGGTAGTTCAACAGAAGATGAATGTGTGAAGGTGTAGTGCCTGTGATTACTTAGCAGTAGCATATATGACTGCTCACGTGGACACATGCCAGGCAGGTCATATGCACTGTGTCACAGGCAATGTACATGTGAACAGGTCAAACAGTGGCAACCTGTCAAGTGGGACATGGCCATACATATAGTAGGCTATGCAGATGGCACTAGGAGTCCACAGAAGCTCTATAACTATGCATTGCAGGTGTGATCGGTATTCCAGGGTAATTGCAAGCAAACATGCATGCAAACAAAGATACAGTGAACAGGGCTCCATGTAGTCCATTGTACAACAAACAAGCTGTACCAGTTCCATAAGGTAACACAGCAAATATGCAGGCACTATGCACATGTACATGGAAATACACAGGTCAGATGGCTAGGGTCCAGTCTCAGTGCACACAAGTGTACGGAACATGCATGTACTGTCAGGATGTACAATAACTGGATAGAAACCCATGTGCTCATACCTGCAGTAATACACATGTCAAATAACAGACACTGAGCCTTCACTCAGTGGTTCCATACTTAGTAGGATGTATGCTCCCTGGCCTGCCACCACAGTATCCCTGACATATATGGGGACTCTCCCTCCTGTGACAGTTAGTTATGTGTGTTGGGGCTGTCTAGCATGGTATGAGATGTGAGCATGCAGTGCTAGGGTGCTCCTGTGTGTCCTCTACCAGTCGTGTAGTACTGCACACATATCAACATCCTCAAACATCTGCATTGCAGAGTCTAGTGTGGGCAACATGCCACTTGCAATTTACATGTCCATCATTGTGTATTACTACATTCATTACCCTATCCCTGTGCTACCTATGTATGTAGCCTTCTGTTGACATCATCACCACCAGTATGCCAACATGTGCAGATGATACACTATGGTACTTACCATGGGTGTAGACAACAGGACATGACAATCACACAACTACTGCATCAGGCATGCTGTGATATACCCACAATTAATTCAGCACACAGTACTGTTAACAACATGATACTATTACTACACATCTATGTGGTCACCCTGTGCATCAGCAACATGTTAACCTGTACCTGCACAGTTGTTACAGATTGCAGGAGGTGGCACAGTTTCATCATATGCACAGGGTGTGAACTTGGTATGCCTGAGTCAGCCACCCATACCACCAATTGACATGTATGTGTATGTGTGTTGGTGAGGGACAGCAGTAGAAGGTGGGGCAATGTTGATGCAGTGTGTGCGTGTATGCGGTAGCCCTAGGTGTTGTCAATTTGCATGTGTGTATGGATGCACACAGTTCCACCTCATGGCTGCCATATACTGGTGTTTGTGGACAGCCACAGACTGTACCTGCCAGGTCATACAGATCAGTGTCTCTGGCCACGGACACGGTACCTGTGCCTTGCAGGGTGCTACGGACCGTATCCGTACCAACCCAGACTGGGTACTGTCATCAGAAGCAGGTGTTTGTTGACTGGACACAGATCCCTGTCGGGCCTGGCCAGAGCCACGTGCACGTGGTCTCCTGGGGCGGTCTGATGACAGCACAGACCCAGCATTGCTGGGGCTGCTGCTGGCACTACGGGGATGGCTGCGGCCCTGTTGTCATCAGCGACTGCCAGCTGCTGCTGTTGCTGGCATACGGCCACGTCGACGCCTCAACCACCCACCATCACCCTGGCTCATGGATATGTAGTTGTGGAACCGGTCTAATATGTCCCCACAACGTCTGTCTACGACATCGGTGAAATCACGGATGGCAGCCGCAATGTCACGCATACTGTCAGTCATGGCTGTGCGACATGCTGCCAGCTCCCTCAGACCCTGTCTGGTGTACCGTTCCATACGTGACTGTGCCTGCATGACAGTCCGAAACATAGCCGAGGTTGTAAGACCTCTGTGGGCACGTCTGACAGGGGCAGTACGCCCATGGATGCTCCCACGAGAACCCCTGGACATCTGTCTGTGTGGTACCATCTCTGGGCCATGCCCATGGCTGCTGTGTGGGGAAGCATGTGCCAGAGATACCACATTACCCTGGTCAATGCCCACTGTATGCTGTCCATCACCTAGGGACAGTGGTGACAAGGGGTGTATTGGCAGGATAACTGTGCGCATTGATGTGGTCGACAGCTGTGTACTGTCAATTGGCTGACCGATGGCGGACCCTGGCATACCTTCCTGTGCCATTACACCAATGTCATCATTATCAGTACCCACGGCACCTGACTCAGGTTCCCTGCTACATGACACCAGAGCAGCAACAGAAGCTGTGGGAAGGAAACAGGAAACACAGTTTACAATGTCTACACATTACCAGCGATGCACACATGCACAGGTGCACACATGCACACATGCACACATGCACAGGTGCACACATGCACACATGCACACATGCACAGGTGCACAGGTGCACACATGCACACATGCACAGGTGCACACATGCACACATGCACAGGTGCACACATGCACACATGCACAGGTGCACATGCACACATGCACACATGCACACATGCACAGGTGCACACATGCACACATGCACACATGCACAGGTGCACACATGCACACATGCACAGGTGCACACATGCACACATGCACACATGCACACATGCACACATGCACAGGTGCACACATGCACACGTGCACAGGTGCACACATGCACATGCACATGCACACATGCACACGTGCACACGTGCACATGCACACATGCACAGGTGCACACATGCACACATGCACACATGCACACATGCACACGTGCACAGGTGCACACATGCACACATGCACACATGCACACATGCACACATGCACACAGTTTCACACAATTGTACAGTACTCAGTATGCGTGATATCAACACACAGACACAGACACACCTACATGCATACAAAGAGCACTACTAAGTGAGCCAAATAGTACTATTACTATCAACACTATTACAGGAATTGTTAATACACACTCACCAGCATGGATAGGCTGCATTGCAGTTATACCAGAGGGTCCTGCAGACATGAAGAAACTAATGTCAGTGGGCACAACTGTGCCATTGTTACTGAGTATGATACAGGTCAGGAGTACAACAGTCACCTTTCACAGGTCGGCAGATAATATTGAGGATATCACACTTGCACATTAAATACTATGGTGACAGCTACAAACCAAGGACACACCTCACACATGCATTAACTACCAGTGTACACAACAGTCAACTATACATATGACATATTACCTGCTCGTTCACCGTCTTGCTGCTGTGTGGCTCCAGCCTCCATCATGATGCATGTCTGCTGCTGTTGTTGTTGCTGGTGGACTGGAGCCACTACACTAAGGAGTAGTCCCTCCAGTCTGGTGAGTGGGGGATGTGTAGCCACCCCACCACCTGTGGCGACCTGTTGCCTGTGGATATCTGACGCACGCTGACGGACATGTCTGATTAAATCACTGCAGTGATGTCGTACCTGCTCATATGTCCTATTATGCGTGCCAATATCATTTACCCGATGGACAAGGTCTTGCCACAGTGCAGCCCTCTCCTGCTGATTCTGGCTGGTGCGGGAAAAGAGTATTGCATAGTCCCGCACCAGGCTCTGGTGTATCTCCTCATCCTCAACTGTGGAGTAGGTGGGGTTCCGTGGGTGGGCCATGTACCTGGGAAAGAAAATAACCTGGTATCAGCAATATATGTCAGCAGACTTTGGCACACATACTACACATGCTACTCGACTGTTATGATACAACATATCTCACATATGTAGCATCTGTCTGTCTATTGGTGGATACACATGTAGATGGCCAGGTATCAGTGCTCGGCCAGCAACTGTGCAACAGTACCTGGCAGACGCCATACGACATACTACCAAACACCAGCAGTCAGAACACCGATTCAGGTCAGAAGCACCTCCTCACTCTGGGGTTTGTATCTAGGTACTGTATGGCCTACATCGGCAACTACTGTGGGCTGACCACACACTGATTGCCCTGGATATACATATCCCACCTCCACCACCAGCACAGATGACTATAGTGCATAACATTACAGATACAAACTTTACACTTTGTAACAGTGATATGGTATCCTTACAGCCCACTGGGCCAGTGGCAGATACAACCCACAATGGTGACCCCTACACAATTGCTTTCTACAGACATCTCCAAGAATGCATGGATCATGCAATCCCATATCTGACCAAGACACTCTCCACAAAGGGGCAGCATCCTGTCTGGTGGACCCCAGCCATAGACAGATTGTATTACAGAAGATGGAAGCTACTGCAAGACAGAGCATCATTCACTGAAGGGAGGGCATGTCTGAGCAGCACTGGTAAGGATCTATTTCCCATCATACTGACTACATGGGCAACGTTGAGAGGGAATTCAAGAGTGACACTACAGATGACCAGGAGGCCTTCCTCAGTTATGTTAGCAACCTTGTCAGGAGCCATCCTCTATGCCCATAGGTACTACACAACACATATGTCACTGACACCACAGATATCGACAACATTGTGGCAGACAGGTTCAGTGCAGGTGTCACCCCGCCCTCTCCCCTGTAATAAGGCATAGTTATCCCAGCTGACTGTAACCTCCCCGTCATCACAGATGTCCAGGTGAGAGGCACCCGCAGGACAGCAGAATACACAACATGGATGGGACCTGATGGTATCCCCAGTTGCATGCTACATAACCTCTGACAGGAGCTAAACACACATATAGGAGTGCTATGTAACACTAGCCTGACTACAGGATATGTACCTGTACACTGGTGCACAGCAGCAGTGGTTCCACTCCATGAAGGAGGCACCTCACCATACCAATACAATACAACACAATACATTACATTACAATACAATACTATACAATATGCTATTGCCCCTGTGTCTACAGTAGCGTACTGTTCTGCTACCCTGACCATTGTGACACATGTGGTGTGCTGGTAACTGCTGCTGTCACACAGTTACACAGGGTGACTCATATGGCATATTACCTATCTGACTAACATTCAGCAGGGGTATGTGTGACATGTACTCATGGGGAGTCTCGCTTCTTAACACTGTGTGGTTTATTGCAGGGTGTGTCTTATCTGTGAGTAGGAACTCTTACCTCCACATGTGCACACTATTGCAGTAGCACGGACGACACACAGCAGACATGTAGGTTGTGGATGGTGGGAGGTGTTACTATGGTTGTTGGACATCTGTCATGGGTGTGACCTCCATATGTAAATCTGGGAGTGGTAACCTCTATGTGGGTAGCATATGTGTACTCTGTGGTGTTGTCCGTCACTGTGCATTGGTAATGTGTTTGAGTGCGTTGTCACAGTGTTGTACATGTCACTGTGTCCTTCTCCATATCTGTTGCTGTAATGTGAGGTCCATACCATGGCATCCATTATGTGGTGTGGGGGGTACACCGACCTACATGTCCATACCTGACTCACCATGTCTGCGGACCCATACCATGTGCAGGTATTCCAGGGATAGTGTGCCACTGTGACTATAATTGGGGCCACTATTCTACACATTTCTGACCCTGCTCACCCCTGACACATGCAGTGGTGGGCGGCCAATCACATATCTGGTGGTTACTGGTGTGGGTGATCTGGAATGTGGTATGATACTCGGATTTGACACTGGTGTTCACTCCATGCCTTTGTCACCAGGCACCTGTTGCAATACATCTGTACATGTGCCTCACTCAGACTTTATATACATCTCTCTCTCTCTCTCTATATATATATATATATATATATATATATATATATATATATATATATATATATATATATATATATATATATATATATATATGTCGTATACATATACACATATATATTGATGTACATATATTGCCATAGATGTGGAGGGCACAGAGGGGTGTGAGTGACAGAGGGGTGGGACAGGCTGTGTTGCAGGTCATCATATACAATCATACCTGTAGGTAGTCAGATCAGTCTGTCTATGTATATGTATCTACATATATCTATATCTGCATGTGTGCATTACATAGATATGTTGGTACAATATTCTATCGACATCTGTCTATGTATTCCTACATCTCTCTCTCTGTGTATGTATACATATATGCATATCATATATATATTTATATATATATATATATATATATATATATATATATATATATATACATATATATATATATATATACACATACGTATGTTGACATACATACATATCCATATATTAGACAGGTATATCAACATATTTGTCTACTATACTGTATACACACACTAACATACTGCTAAACATACATAGCTGTGTAACCTAATTTGTACATGGCACTACAACCTACAATCAAACAACATTGATATGTGCACATACATGCTCCCACATACAAATGTATGTACAGCCTTCACTGATAGTTGCTGTATGTCTCCTGCCCTTTACACATCTCCATATACATATGGATACAGACCAATGACACATATGGAGGGTTCACAGTATGTAGACCTTTATAGTATTACTTTACATTACCTGTGTTTGTCACAGCTGCTTCTGCTGCTGTCTGGTTCTCTGTCCTGCTGCTCCACTTCCCAGTTGTCAGCTTTCAGGTTGCTGTTGCTGAACAATTCGTTTCTGTCTGCTTAATTGCAGTTTTCTCTGTCTCTCTCTCTCTCTCTCTCTCTGTCTGTCTCTCACATCCTTCTCAGGGTGCAATGAAAGTATTGCATGCGTGGACATGGAGTACAGCATACTTTGTAGGTATCTGCATATGCCCATGTGATGGCCTCTGCACCAATTGTTAGCCAGCATTTGCTAATTGCATGCAGCCAGTTGTGTACTGATTGCAGTTCTCACTGTGATTTCAGAACAGTGCTATAAAAGGTGTGTGAGATAGGCGTAGCCCTTTCAGATGTTAAGGGCAGGGACCATGCTGTTATGCTGTGGACAATGTTCTGTGAGTGTAAAGGTTGGTATCTCTCTCATATTTCCAGGTGTGTTGTAGATTAACATTCCTCCATTCATTTCTCCAGTTTCCTGTACTAACTGTGTATGTACACTGACAACTACTACTACTACTATTGTTAATGTGTGTGTGTGTGTGTGTGTGTGTGTGTGTGTGTGTGTGTGTGTGTGTGTGTGTGTGTGTGCTTTCCTTTCACATTTGCTTGCACTCTGTTGCTAAGTCTTCAATAGTTGCCCTTTACAGTCACTACTTCTATGCCTGCTAGGTGTCTTGACTGTAGTGTGCTGCAGTAGCTTTCCTATTTCCCATGTACATTCACACCTTGGAATGCTTGCTATATCTGCTAGGGTGTTACAGCATGCAGTGTGGTCTGGCCATGGTGTGGGCCTTGACATCTATTAGGGTATTTGAGTGTGCTGCTAAGCAGGCCCCAGAGACCTTCAGGTTTATCAGTTATGTGCCTCATGGAATGGTACATATCAGTGGGGTACACCCATTAAAATGTCTGGTATGCTGCAGTTGTGACTGTGGGTTAGCATGAGCATATGTATTACTACACTTTTTCTGCCATGCGAGTGGTGAATACTTTCCGGACTCCATAGTTACCATTGCATGTGTTACACCTTTCTGCCTACTGTTTGTACATTTCACATGGGGTCTGTGGGGCATCCCTGTAAGACATTCACTGTTGCTATGTCTAGGTTCTTAACTATTCAAATATGGTGGTGTTGGACCCGTCATGTGTACAGATATTTGCAGGCTGTCCACATTTCTGCCTCATAATTTGGTCAATATCTCATGCACACCTTATCTGGCAAGTCAGTCTGGGCTCAAGTCAGAATATGGTGACAAACATTCAAGTTCCAGACTGCATACCCTTCCAAACATCCCACAAGGTGTAGACCCTGTTACTTTCTGAACTGTCTGCGTTTGTTGTAACTTTATTTGTAATGTGTCCCTGGTTTTGGGCCTTTGCTCCACATATTTTATTACTTGGTCCGGCTGTGTTCCTGTAAGAGGTTGTGGGGTATGGGCAGTGCTTATCCTGCTGTGAGTATGTGTGTGTCTTGCAAGGTGCTATGGTGACATTATTACCTACTAGCTTCCAACTAGCATGGCTGTTTCTGTTCACACACTACTATTATGGAAATCCACCAGTTTTGTTTGTGATTCTAAATGTCATGCTTTGTGTACTACACATCTATATTCCCTTTACATTCATTCCTACTGTTAAATGATATATTTACTTTAGCACAATGTTTCTATATAAAAGTCATGGCTTAGTGGTAAGTCATGCAGACTATAGTTGCCAAGGTCCTGGGTTCGGGACTCATAGTGGGATTTTATTTTTCATTTGAACTGAGTACAAGACCTGTCAATCAAAGTGCCTAAGGCACTTTTAAGCAGTTGTAACCGGGTTAGCGCTGGTTTGCGCCGAGCTCACGATGCGCACTGGCGGTTAGCTCCGCGCACAAGCGCACCCGCTTACTACCACTTAAACGTGCTTACTCTTGCACACCCGCTATTTTCCTTGAAAGAAAAGAAAATGGGGAGACAGGAAAGTGGTGAAAAAGGGGTCACAAAGAGGGTAAGACAGTAGGGAAACAAGCTTGGGATGTGCAGGAGGGATGTAGGTAAGGCCCATAGCTGCCCATTTCTTCAGCAGCAACAGCTGTGCATATGTATGTAATTTGGTGTGACATTTGAAACCTTCCACCCCTGAGAGAGGTGTCAGGACAACAATAATACTTGTTGTACAGCCAATTGGAATTGATAGGTTCCATGTCCAGTAGACATGTGTGCGGAATGGGCAGCTATGTATGGGGCGTAATTTTTGTGGGTACAGAGTGCCCTTTTTTTTTTTTTTTTTCAGGTGAGAGTGGTATGTCAGGTGAAGGTAGTCGGTACAGCTGGGGAGGTAGGTTGGGTAGGTTAACAGACAAGACAAACAAGACGCATACAGGCGTGGTGTATGACACGAGAGGGGGGTTACACAATTGACGGGACGGAGGTTTGGATATCCAGAGCCCATGAGCCCACAGATGGCAACAGTGGAACTGATATCCCCACCCATAGGCAGTTGCCACTGTTCCTTCAGTGCCCAGGACGGGGCTGTGCTGGGGGCTGTAGGCGGGCAACGGGCATGCCCGTTAGTTGCGCCACCCATGCCTCGAGCTGGCGTAGGGGCTCGAGGACAGAGTCCCGAATCTCCCTACGCACCACAGTCCGGACGCTATGGAGGGTGAGTGGTGGATCTCCTCCGGCCACACTTGCAGATGGGCGAGCCCCATCCCTGCAGCACTTCCACCCGCAGGTGGCACAGGGCCACCGGAGGAGGGTCCGGACTCGGCACTAGTGCCAGGTGCACTCGCCAGCTGAGGTGGGAGAGGTGGGTCCGCTGGAACCCGCCTTCCCTGTCGTTCTATGTTTTGCATTATGTCATGACAGTTTGGGTTAGTGACATTTAATACCATTCACAATTAGTTGTAACAGCATGCATTAGTATTCCCATTAACCAAACACCCAGATATTCACACCATTGAACAGCGTGCATAACACATGCATAATTTGAACAGTAATACACAGTCCAGCAACATGCAGGGTTGATTGATGGCAACAGGCCATCAGGTGTGGATGTATGAACAGGGCGGATGCATCAACAGACATGCAAATATATATGACCCAACAGGACAGACGTCCAGGGTGGTAATTGTGATTGCACATACCATTTTCACGTGGAATGGGTTATAGGTGGTTAGAGGGTGGGGTAAATAAAGTAATATTAACACCTTCGAATACAAATACATATGCTGTACATTTCTAATAGCTACAGTTATATACACACTACTGTTCTAACTACTGTGTCCTATATGTTAACTACTTAACCTTGCAGATGGAACTGTTACTGCAACATCAATCTACATTTTATTGCCGTTCATACACATTCATATCGAGCTTTGTTCAGATACATCATCCTGTTACCTGTGCTTGATATACTTGTGGACAAGTGTGGATGTTTGGTATATCAGACAATCATCCTATCTGCGTATTTCAGACTGGGAGAAGCATATCCAGATGTTGGTGTACACATTCCACATGCAGCAACACTTTGAACAGATTTTGCTGTTTGGTTCTGAGTCTCACATGCATTTAATTCTGTCCTAACTGCAGTATGGTTTATTCAGGGGTTATAAGTACTGTATTGCTGTATTCCTGACACTTTCTCACACTCTCTCACTTGCTTTCATGTTACTATTCAGACTGGTACTTCTAGGCTTTATTGACATGTTTTAACAACAGTTATTGGAGTCCTTTCCAGCAGTCTCACTTCTGTCATGTTTCAGTATTTCCACAGGGATATATTTCACACATGTGATTTCATCCTCTTCTGCAGCTATACTTTACATGCTGCTGCAGGTTGTGTACTATTTTCTTACAGGCAGGGCAGTTCTACTCAAAAATATATGTTGGACAGTGTCATGTTTAGTTTACACTTACAGGCTGGGAACTGTTGTAATCAGGCAATACTTGCATACACTTTCACACTGTTACTTGCAGATTTAATTCCTTCCTGGCTACACTGCACTCTTTTGCTGACTGTCATACATTTATATATCTTTACAGTTACTAGTAGTGGATTACTGACCTGCCTGGTGGCGCCGCACCAGCCTATCGGCATAGGCTCTGCGGTTCGCAGAACGGACACCTGCAGCTGTAATATAAATGAAGTAATATTGAAATACACATCTCCATAATTTCAGGTAGTTTAACTTTCTACATACATAATTAATTGTTACTTACTCAGTGGTGGGGCATTGGGTGATTGCCGGGCCTCCTGGATCCAAAGGTTCAGTTGGTCCTGCTTGCATCTCTTCAGGTCCGCATGGTGGTGACGGACCTGCTCACCTGTCCTTGGAATTCCTGTGGCACTGGTGAGTTCATGAGCCAACTGGTCCCACGCCTCAGCCCTGTACGCTCCCCAGAGGACCTGGCCCTGCATGAGTTGGGCCTCATGGTTGTGGACTAGGAGCCAGGCCATGTACCTGGACTCCTCAACACCCCACCTCTGCGCACGAAAGCGACTACCCTCACCTACACCTGACATTCTGCCTGCAGGTCTGTAATACAATCGTTTATGCTGTGTATTCCCGCCTATGGGGCTTATATAGTCCGTTTTCCCGCACATATCTGTGATTGGCCAGTTTGGAATTGTATCAACTTCAGTAAACCTGCATTGTCATGCTGTAGTTTGTATTCATTCCTATATATGAGCTATTATTGCATTTCTATGTACTGCTGTCATGGCTTAGTGGTTCTGTACCTTGACTATGGTGTATAGTATCCTGGGTTCGAACCTGGCCACTGCATTTTATTTTCATGACTGTCTAGACATGTTGAGGGGTGTGTCTGTGTAAAGGCAGTTTGGATCGCCTTGCTCACCATTGCCCGTCGGTTAGCTTGTTTGTAGTGCGCAGCTCGCGCAAATGAATGCACGCTGGTTTAAGCCTCATTTGGCTATCGGCACGCATATTCCGCTCAGCTCAGTTAGGAGCACATATATTTAGCATGGTAAACCACTGCTCAGCTACGGGCACTCAGTTTGCACCAGTTGGACCAATGCTTATCTACGGGCACATACACTCACTCTGTTGTACTGTAGCTCAGCTATGGGCACATCTGGCAGTTTATATTCATTTCTTAGCTCACATTTATTCAATATAAATGGGATATTTCATTGCATTTTACATATATTCTGGTTTTATGTGTACATATGTGTCAGGGACTTGTTTCCTGCTTATTTTGCAAAAAAAAATTTGTGTTGTGGGGCTCGAACCATGAATGCCTGCTCTGCAGCCGGCATCTCTACCGCTACACTACTGCTTCCTGGCTTATTTTGCATATTTAGTTCTTATATGCTTTCCCACTGACTGCTAACTGTAGCTGCGCTTACTGGCACGCCAGCAAACGAAGCGCACTCACGGTTAGACATCTTTACAATTTAAAAAAATATGACATGTTCATTTATATTTCTTTTATATGTTTATGGTCTGTAGGGGCATGTGTTGTGTTGTGTTTATTCACATTTCCGTGGACTCTGTTGTGGGTGTCTACTTTGGGCACTTTTAGACTTTTGGGGGCGTGTCCGCTTGCAGGGCTCAGCCTACGGACACGCCCCCTACTGTCTTACACGGACCGTGTTAGACTTCGGTGTGATTCAGCATGCTCTCATGAATATGCAGAGCATGCTGACATCACTCCGTTTAACTGCAGCCTCCGTGTAAGAGTTATAACTCTTACACGGAGGCTTCGTGAATCCTGGGGATTGTCTACTAAGCTGACGTAATAAATCACAAGTTCTTTTTGTTTGTCATTTTTTGTCACTTTTTTGTCATGTTTGTCCATGATTTTCTGCTTATCAAGTTTACAAAAAAAACTTCCTAAGAAAAACAACGTGGCCTTGATGACCACCAGTCAGATACAACTTCTCACTATGCAATGTTACCATTCAAGGTACTATGGCTAATTCGAGCACAAAGCAAGTACAGATTATAGTTCATTTCTTCAAGCAGTCTTTGTTCAACTGTATCTATCTTTTCTGCAGCTGTGCATGTTCTCATAACACAAGCAGAGCTGATTGTTCAAGTTCAGTAACATTATAGAAAACAGTATTGTTCTATTCGTTATTTTCCTGACCTAGCAGATAATCACCTGCTTCTCGGTAAATTTCCAAAAGGCATAAACATGAATTTTGCTGTGCTAGCAAATACTAGGTCAGAGAGCATCTTGCAGTTTCAGAAAGCATATTGCAGTTTGAAAAGCATATTTTAGTTTCATACAAAACTAAGCTGTACATAAAATAGAATGAAATATGTTAACCCTTTTAGCTTCTAATAAGCACTAAACATATACATTAATACATATTTTTCTAACACACCCCATCACAGCTGTGTTTTGGTGTTGGTCCACAGTTCATGCAGTGGGACATGGTGGACATGTTACTGTGGTTTGTCCACATGGCCTTGCATATGGGTTCTGTGGACTGTGTTATGTTGTTATTTAGGAGTCCATAACATACATTGGCAGTATGAGTGAGATGCAGGCCTTTGGCAAAGGACTGTAGGTCATTTAGTAGTGATGCAGGCCAGCTGTAGTAGGCCATTGCATTCTGTCAGTTCTACAGTACCAGACTGCCATACAGTATATTCCCCTGGGGTGACAGGGTAGGTGTGCTAGGTGTTCATGCCAATACTTTCTGTCGGTATTGATCAGGTGGTGTGGATGCTGGCAGGGTGCTGCTTACAGTTAAGGACACACCTGCATGGAACACCTGCATTGCATACTGCATTCTTTCACTATTCCCGTACACAGGTGGGGGTCATAACGTACCCATTCCCAACAGCAGGGATAAGACCGGAGAGGTACCTCTGGGTGGTGGTTGGGTGAGCTGAGTGACTGTGTGATATGGACACTACTTGCATCTGACTCACAGATATGCATGGGGCATTCCATTTATGCTGGCTTGTGCAAGGACATTAGCTGTTTCTCAGTACAGCATTCCTATGACCTTTGTGATCTGTGTGTGTTTGCCCAGACGACATTGGTATTCCCTACTACAAGCCCAGATAATGTGATGCAAACCTGTATGTAAAATTCCAAGGGTGTGTCCATTTCATGGTTGCACATTATACACTGTCTGTCTGGGGTACTTTGCCCTCTGTACTGCTTGTATATCTGGCCCAACAGTCATGCCATGTCTATCTTTCAGATGGTGACACATATTACCTCCATACATTTACAATGGCTTACTGCTAGAATGTGTTATACTGGGGAGCATTGTGTTTGGCACTGCAGTTGTGAGTACTTGGCCCTGTCATTGGCAGTACTAGGCAATGGCCACCAGGTCAAACCTCACCATGCATACATACTGACCACTCTCACACAATATGAAACACACCAACCTAACACACGCATACCTGCATATTGTACAAATGATACAATCTATCCTGCTACCTTGGCCACCTCAGGTAATCTGTGCTCCACTGGTATTATACCTACACATACATGTTACTACATTTCTACATCAGATTGGGAGGGACACCAGACTGTTACTACATTTCTACATAGGATTGGGGGGACACACCTGACTGTTACAACGTGTCTACATCAGATTTGGGGGGCACACCAGACTGTTACTACATTTCTACATAGAATTGGGGGGGCACACCTGACTGTTTCTACATTTCTACATAGGATTGGGGACACACACCTGACTGTTTCTACATTTCTACATAGGATTGGGGGGAACACCAGACTGTTACTACATTTCTACATAGGATTGGGGGGCACACCTGACTGTTTCTACATTTCTACATAGGATGGGGGGGCACACCTGACTTTTTCTACATTTCTATATAGGATTGGGGGGCACACTTGACTGTTACTACATTTCTACATAGGATTGGGGGAGCACACCTGACACTTGTATACATTTGCTATGACTGTACTGGTATGACAGGTACTCCGTTTCATTCTGTATTCTAACTTATCATGCTGACTAGAGGCATATCAGTGTACTACAGGTCTTAGGTTTGATTGACATACATATCAGTTTCTGACTTCTTACCCTTCAAAACTAACATCCCACTGCCTAACTTGATGTAGTCTGACTGTGTAGGCCTGGGGATGGTGGTTACCCATAGCCATCATTCAGAGACCTTAGCACAGCCTTCGTTTGTGTTTGTCTAAACCTATCCTACTGGCTGAGACTGTTGTTGGGTATGTGAACCTCTCTGAATGGCATGCGTGTGTCATTTGGACACACATGTGGCCAAGCACATTTCCTGCAGTGGGTTTTGTCACCATGTGTGGTACTGGCTACTATGGTGACACCAGTATTTGTTACAGATCTCATGCTGCCACTGTAGGTGTTTACTATCTGCTGGCATCCCATTCAGCCACCCGATTCCCTTGCATGCTCACATCCATACCTTAGATACAAGTAACAACACATGATACTCCATTCGGCATTTGGTAAAAATATTGACTTACCTTGTGGGTGTGCCAGTATTGATGATGGTGCTGGAGGGCTGCCTATGTCGGATACACTCCCTATACATGGTTGAGCACAGGTAGTGTCATGTTTGGCATCCTTTTACTGTATGTGCAAGTCAGAGAGAGGTGTCATTCCCTGGGTCCATACTGTGTCAGTGCATGTGCTATGCATTGCCTCTTTGCCAAGGCCAGGGTATACTGGGGCAGGCTCAGGTTGTTCTTCCTCTGAGTCACTCTGTGCCTGTGCAGGCCTTGGCAATGGTGGGGGGCTGTGTGGCCCTGCCCCATGTTGTTCCTGCTGCAGCTGTTTCCAGAGTATCATATTGTGTAGCATGCCACATACGATGACAATCTGAGTACATGTATCTGGTGAGTACTGCAAGGCTCCACTGGATGTGTCCAGGCACTGGTTCCATAACTTGAGCATCCCAAACACATGCTCTATTATAATTCTGGTCTGTGTGTGTGCCTCATTATGGAGTTCTTGTTTGGGTGTGTGTGCATTTCTGATGGGTGTCATCAGCCACGGCTCCAGTGCGTAACCAGCATCCCCCACTAGGTGACCGTGATGGATGTCCCCATTGGCAAATCTCTGGTACAGCTGCATCAGATGCCAGATGTGGGAACTGTGATAGCTTCCAGGGCAGCCAGCACCCACATTCATTATAATGCCCTGGGCATCGCAGACGACCTGGCAGTTGATGAAGGGGAAGCTCTTGCCATTGATGTAGACCCTACCCCGCTCACCAGGTGGTGCTTTGATGCATATGTATAAGGAGTCTATAGCACCCACTACCTCAGTGTATTCTGCTATTTGGTGGAAGAGATGCATATTGTTGGTCAACGCCTCATGGATGTTGGGGAAATATACGTGCTCACTGGCATGTGCTGACATGGCATCCAGGAACTGGTGGAGTACCCTAGATGCTGATGCCTGTGAGATCCCCATGATATCCCCAATTGGCCTTCAGAAGGTACCTGTGGCAAGTATTCTTAGGCTTACACATACCTTGGTATCCACTGGGATGGGTTTCCCTCTGTTAGTTCTGTGTGTCAGGCATGGCCAGCACAGCTCAACAATTTGCTGTAGGTGGTCCCTGTCCACCCTATAGCGGTCCACTATCTCCAGCTCATGTAGCCCCTGGTAGGTTAACCTGGGTCTGTACACTCTTCTCTATCTCCTCACTGTGGGTTGTTCGATAGCATTCTCATCCTCACCACCCTCAGCCTCTTCCACATGTTGATGTATGATAGTTGCTGCAGCCCCTATCATTTTGTTGTTTTCGTTTGTTAAAATTTCCCCACTTGTATACACCGGTGGTGTAGCCTATGTGGGAAAAACCAGAGGGAAAGGTGTTTGCATAGTTTATAATAGTGTTCTGGGCTGGGCTGGTCTGCTGCCTGTGTAATTGGCTGATTCTGATACATTTCACCTGCAAGCTATGCTAGTTCTCCTTGATTACCTTCTTACTACTGTTTTCCCTTCCAATTGCCTTCCTGTTTAAGCCCAGGGGTGCACCGCACAAACACAGTGCTCAAATGTGCACAGAGCTGCTATTTCCTGGTTTACTTTTTTTTTCCTTTAAAACCTGGTGTGCGGCACACACACACGCTTGGACAATATAAAGGTTGCTAGGCAGCCTCAGACATGCTAAGCTAAGGGCATACCCAAGCCACAGGGCTCCAATCCACTTACAGTATGCCTGACACACACCCCTATGATGTCAGCTAACTCCTAGGCTTGCACCAAGCTATTCCTGCACTTACACTGTTGGGTGCTGACTAGCACTGAGGGGAAATCTGGGATTCAGTATCATTCCCCTCATTTGCATAGGATTGCCTGCTAATGCATAGTTACAGGTCCCACACTGAGCCTCCCCCCTTAGAAATCACTATTCACTGGCCATGTTGTCTTCTGCCTGCCATTGAGTATAATGGCAAAATAGTGATTTTGGTTAGAATGCTTATTTCAGGTTATTTTTTTTTTTATTTTTCGCCCATTCCTATTTGTGCACCACTGCCCTACGCTTAAACAGCCAAAATTGGCTAAAAAAATAAAAGTTTTTGTTTTTAACTGTTTTCCATGCCAGTGGCCATATATTTGGCCACTGGCATGCTTTACATGTTATATACACTCTTTATTTGGAGCTGTCATGGCTCCGTTTTGTAGTTTGCAGAAATGTACTCGGTTACTAACTGAGTACATTTCTGCAGATTACACTAGTCCTGCATGGCCGGCTGCCAGCTTCCTGGTTTTCACCTGCAAATGGGGTAATTTGCATACAGGAGCTGTGTCCATGCAGGAATAGTGCAGGAGCGTTCATGCACTTCCTTGCAGCTTATTCCTGGATCGCATGGCAGACATTTTGCCTCCTGGAGCTCCTGCACTGTTTCTGCACACCATGCAGGCTTGCTGAATTGGGGGGACACAATAAAAGTAATTAATTGAAAAAAAAATAGAGACAGTCTGTCTTTGGATAGGTAGTATGAATTGTTGTCAACGGTGTTTCATCTCTGGTTTCCTTCTGTATTATGTGGAATTAGGGTACCAACATAAAAACTGCAGTAGTATTAAATGCAAATTCTTAAATGTTGAACCAAGAATAACAAAAGACCAGAAATATGAAGGCATACAAGTGTGATGTAGGGGTTGTCAAAGAATACTGCCTCAAAGCCAAGGACTTGAGTATCTTGTTAGCTCAGGCAGGTTGCACTCACCTCATGCTTGGACTCGAATATGAGTTCATGCAAGCAGCTGCAGCAAATTACCCAAATTTCAAGTTCAAAAGATGTGACGAAGGAGTGGGAAGAGATGGGAGTGTAGATTAGGACTACAGTTAAGAAGACGGGTGGTTAGGGAGTAGAAGGGGAATTTTATGTCTAGGGAGCAGGAAGGGAGTTTTAGAGTTAGAAAGATGGAAGGGAGATTTTAGGTTTAGGGAGACAGAGGAGAATTTTAGGGTTAGAGAGTGAGAAAGGTGCTTCAGTGTTAGAGTTAGGGTTCTGGTATGGCTATACATTTTTGTAGGGTAGGGTACTGGAAGTGCTAATGAGTTACAGGTGATTGAGTTAGTGGTAGATTGACCACTTGTCTTTTGAACACGTCAGCAAACAAGAGTGTCATGAGCAAACAATACATCAGCACTTGTAGCAGACCCATGTAATACATTAATATTGATTTCTAAGTGATGAATAAGATACCTTTAAAAAGTCAGCATGAAAATATATGTCATTATGTAATATGAATAATGTTTTTTCCACATGCATAGTCCCCTATCTCTCAATGTGTGCAGGTGTGCCTGTGTGTGTTGTGGAGCTGGGTCGGAGGCGTTCATAAATTTTTTGTTTTTCTACCAAAGCAGGTACTTTGCTTATTTTAATCTAGTACAACATACGAGTTGATGTATTTAGTTACTTGACACTCAAGAGGATAAGCTCCTTACTGGAGGCTTAAGGTAGGCTGTGGTTCCTGAAAAAAGAAGTGTTTGTTTCTTAGACATTATAATGTATCGAAGCATACTTTTTAATAATCTAAAAGTTTACCAGTTCTGCTTTTCCTCATTATTAGAACACAACATGCTGTTTACTTTACATGTGGAAAGGAAATGTAAGGAGTTTGATTACTAAAAAATATTCAGGAAGCATATTGTTTACATGCTCAGTTTCTCTTTTCTTGATCTTGCACATATAAGTATATGTACATAAGTACTCCTTACACATTTAGTTATATTCAAGAGGCAGCAACTGGGAACACAATCCGACTTTAATGGTGTTTCCTGCAAAAGTTACATTTTCTTATGGAAGGTATTTAAAAAAGTTTCTACCAATAGAGTTAGTGTGGAATCCTTCCCTTGCGGAAGATGTAAGGTATGTTCTAGGATTAGGAACATTTCAGGTAGGAAGATTAATGGTAAATTGTTTTGTTGAGTAGGAAGGTTTTCATGTACTTCTTGTGGGGTGGTTTATATTGTAGAGTGTGGGTGCACTTCTGTGAGATGGTATGTAGGACAGACTAAGCACATAGTTAAAGTTAGGATTCTGGAGCATTTGGGCCACATTAGAAAAAGGAATTTAAATACCTAGTAGTTGAACATTTTATTAATGTACAGGGGGGTTCTGATGGCAGTTTTTTCTTCAGTGTTTGGGCTACACCATTTCTTGTTAGAGGTGGTGATTTTTTAGCCAGTTTGTTAAGAATGGAAAGTAGATTTATATTAAATTATAATACTTTGAAACCTTAAGGTTTGAATTTAGATGTAAATTTGCATGTATAATGTTAATAATATTATTCAAAAATTATGTAATGTATTTATGGGTTATGGATTTGTATTGAAAAGTTTGTATAGGAGCATGTCTATTTAAGTAGGTTTATTTAGTAAGTTAATTGAATGATTAGATTAATTGTTATTTGGAACAGCTCTGAGATATAATGGGAAAGGTTGGTGGCTTATGTTATTCCTTGAAGGCTGTTCGCCGAGGTACCAGAAGTACCATTAAAGTTGGATTGTGTTCCCAGTTGCTGCTTCTTGAGTGTATTACATTTAGTTTTACAAATGTTAAGTAGTTTGCTTCAGAAATCTAACCAGTTGTACTGAAAATTATAGCTAAATGAAACATGTATATGAAATATTCATATAATTGAAAAAGATTGCTATATGGAAAATTTTTTCAAACCTCTTTGCACCACTTCTCTGCCTTAGTGTTCATTTGTAGTATATATTTAAAAAAACATCTTGCACTAAATGTATTTAAAGTTAAGTATCCATACACACAAGTATAATTTTTGAAATGGCAGTTAAGTTGCTTCAATGGAATCAACATTTACATTTTTGTAAATCTGTCACTTATGGTTCTGATAGAAGAATGAACATTATGTTTGCTGTTTAGTCTGCAGTCATTGCTAATTAAAAAACATTTTAACAAACTGTAAAACATTACAGCAGTAGAATATATAATATATAGAATTCCAGAAAAAAAGCTTCAGATTTGCAAGTACATATACAAGAGGTGGGCTTAATGGTTAAGGTGTGTTTTTTTACACAAAACAGATGCAGGGTTTGAATAATCTCAGGGATAATTGGCTAGGCTAGGCTTAAAATGGCTCACAAGGGCAGTTAGCTTAGTACTAATCTATGAATCTATGAATCTAAAGAAATTAATGACTACCACAGGACATTAGGTGAAAACTTCTCAACTCAATGGTTACAGCCATATTCTGGAAATCATTAGCTCTTACCTGTTTTGTCCAGCAGAACCAGATGAGTGAACAGTAGTGCAGTAGCAGTTATTTCAATCAGGCATGTCTTGATTTGTATATCACATCCATCACAGCTTCAGTGTCAGGGTTCAATACTGATCTCCAGTTACTGAGTGTTTCAGGTTTGTGCGTTCTCCTTGCATCTGTGTGTTGGATGACTTGAGGTACTTCATCTTCCTCCGCCGTTTATGTATTTTATTTATTTATCTGTTTGTTTGCTTGTTTATTTATTTATTGTTGATTGGATAAGTGGTCTGGTCTTTTTACCCATGATGCAGGCATTTGTAGGCAAGGTAAACATGTAAGACAGAATGTACATAAATGTTCTTTAAAATGCAAGCAATTCAGATAACTACATTTATATGAATTTGTTCTTATTGACATGACTATGACAATTTATGTGAATATATTCTTTACTAGATAGATATTTATATGAATATATTCTATAGTAAAACCATACACTTCTATGACTATAGCGAGGCCTTTATCTTACACAAGTTAAGAGATTAATACACAGTGTAATACAGAAGCAAGTCAATAATCACAAAGGAGTTCTTGCATGTTAACATTCCTTTCGTGAGTGTCATCTAAAATACAGACTGGTTAAATTGTATATGCATATGAAAAATATATTTCCCCTTTGCCCTTTTAGCCTGGCTTATGGTCAAAGAGAGTCTAAAAAGGAGCAATTCACTTACTCATCATACAGGTATATAACATTATATATATAATAAAGTGAACTGCATGCAAATATGTACAAAAAAGGCTTATTTTACTCAGGTACACACGCACACACATGCTTCTTCAGTCTGATGAAGAGTTTTTTTATCTTAAAATGTTCTTTTGTATGTGGCCTTGTGACACAGAAGAATAAAACTCTTTCTGTGCTCCAGATGAGCCACGCTCAATTAGTGACACAGGAGCTGAAAAGGTCACCCCTCCTGTGGAGAAGGAGGCAATGTTGTCTCTCTGCAATAAGCAGCAAACTAGCCAGGTGGGCTCTATTTTGCATAAGCAGTGAGGCCATACTTCTCAATTGTGCAGATTTTCACAGAATGTCCAGATTTTTTGCCTTATATATTTGGTCTATTCCTCATAAAAGTTTGTTTTTCTGGCAAATCACTGACAAACCATTGAGGATTAAAGTCAGAAAATAATGACAGACATTTGTGTTACAGAGTTCATACTCTTCAGAAAACTCATGCTAATGCAAAATCTGTTATTCTATCAACTTTCTATGTTTGTAAGAGAAATATTTAAAAATCATCCCTATTTTGGGCCTTTGTCCTCCTATTATATATGGTTTTGTCCAGATGTCTTGGTCTTAGAGGTTGAGAGGTATGAGTGAACCACTTATTTTGGAGACTACACATGTGCAGAAAAATATATGCACTGTTCACAAAGTTGCTGCAATGGGGTAGGAATTAGGGATTTCTCAGTAGCAGCAGTACAATGCTGTAGCCACATCTGCAATCACCTTCATGACTCAGGATATTGATCAGGTACAGATAAGAGAGGCTGAGGTGGGTCTGGCAGACCTGGTGAAGAAGGAAAGGACCTGATGGCAAGTGATAAGATGAGTCGAGGAAAAATGTTCCTATGTGCAAGTTCAATAAACTTTTTATATTTTTGCACAGTTTTTATTTTATGTGTGAGCTTCTGCTGGAATGCTTACTATTTTCTGGCTTGTAACTAAATAAATTAACTGATTATGAAAAGCAGTGTAGAGGTCTGTATCCAACTTCATTAAGTGAGGTGACATTTAATGTGCCCATTTAGTAGTCTCATGCAGTTCAAGACTACAGTTTTTAGACCAAGCTGAATTCTTCAATGTTCCTTAATGTTAAATACCTGCAGTAAGCCTACTGATTTATCAGAGTCAAGAATCCTAGCTCTGATTGTTTTGAAGGTCTTTTTTTGACTCTTTGCCCCTGTTGTGTGTCAATCTTCACCTCCTCCTAACCAATCAGCCCATTCATTCCCCATCTCTGGATCAAGGGTCAGCAAGGTGGGGCTATCATTCAGACAACCATCAAGTGTGGATTGAGATCTTCTTCTTCTTGATTCCTCTTTCATTATTGCACACACCTGGCAACTCATAGGAGATGGGTGCAGTGCAATGATAATGGAGGCTATCCCTTCACTTCGACAAGGGTCATTCCAACTAGGCATCACTGCTACACCAGGAAGTGAAAAACTCATATTACAACCCTGAATCTGTGCAACCTTGCCACAGGAGAATCAAGCAATCCATACCCATTCATTCTCCCCCTACCTACGTAGCTCATTCACTGGTTAGGACGATACTTGATTCCAGTCACCTGGAAGATAGTAAGGAATCTGCTTGACATGTGGATATAATTAAATATATGTAAAACTAGGGGGCATATTGTCTCAGACCTCATTGATCTGGACACTGAATATCTCTCAATCCTGGACTGTCATCATTTTGGCTTTGTGAGAAGAAGGTCCTGTATCTTTAACCTCAATGATATACAAAGTTTTGATTCCTGAAATTATGAAATCGCTACAAAACTAAAGGAGAAGAGCACATTCTGACAATTTCTCTTCTCCTTTAAACTCATACAGTCACACATTTGCTACATAGGTGTACCAATACATTTTTGCAAAATTAGTCTCACTATTCGAGGACCTGCAGTTATGAATACCAGTATTTAAAACTCTTACCTCTTAATATCCTACTAAGGCAGTGTCCAACGGCCAGCACATTAGGACGTTCACCTCATGCTCCTCAAAAGATATCCTGCAGTATCTTAATTGATGTGTAGTAATGATTTACAGTGCATTTACTCTTTGGGTTTTTAAGTATGTGTTCTGTCTTAACTCCAGGTTAGGGACTTCCTACTGGTAATTTGTGCCTTTCAGCTGCTCCATTGCTAGATTATACTACATTATATCAATACTGTCCACCAACTCAGATGCAGGGGATTTTAGATGACTAATAGCATTGTCAAAACACATTCCAAGGTTAGCTGAACCAATAATCCCCACTCAAGTTCCAGATGCAGTTGCATTTCCCCATTCATCTTTTGTCCAAGATCTTCCTTTATCTACCTTATTACCAGAGAAAGTATCATTCCTTATATTTTACTCGCTCCTCCAGGTAAGGACACTTGTACTGTAAAGTCTTCTCAAATCTAATATTGTTTGATAGGTTTTCCATTTTGCTGTTTCCCAATCTGCCATTTGTCTTCTAGCCTCAATTATAAATTCTACATGTTTGTGGTTTAACAAAATTACCATGCAGCCTCTGCATATTTTCCTTCAACTCTAATATTTTTGACCTTTTTATGCAAGTTGATCAGACGTCAATAACAAAAAAATTGTCTACTTTCACCCAGATTTATTACCTCTTCTCCTTTAATCCTGTGCTCCCAAAATCTTGTTTCTTTGTTCTTTCTTCTCCAAATACTCATGACATGTTCTCCAATTTCTTTCTTATTACCATATATGCTATACCATATTGGTGTTATTCTATTTTTCAAGGGTTATATTTTTTGGAAAGAAGGCAGGTATATAAAACACATGTTGAATATATATATATATATATATATATATATATATATATATATATATATATATATATATATATATATACATACACACATTTCAATTGCTGTATGTCACCACTCCATATGACAAGATAGAGTTTATCTTATATTTAATGGCTGTTAATAATGGCATAATGTAATAATCACCTAATTTTTATCTAGCCAATTAATTCATGTAAATATTCAATGTGTTTGTTTTATGTACCTGTTTCCTATATAACAGTGATGTGTTCTTCATTTGAAGATGAAGATCATGCATTTCCTTTTAATGTCATATATTATATGACTATTTAATCTGTTTTTCTGAGATTGCAATTTATTGTATGTTAAACCAGTAATATGATGCCATCATCACTATCATCAGACCATACTGGACCTTATATTTCAAGTTTTCAGGAAATCACAATTTTCTACTTCCAAAGTAGTATGCAATCCCCTCCTGTACCCCCACATCTCCTGCTAATTGTATATACTAACTCTGAGATCACACTACAGTGGGGAAAAGGCATATGCTCCAATTCCCACTGTACCTTGATCCCATGGTAAAAAAAACATGCTTTTTCATTAGCTGATTTTTGAGAAACTGTACCAGCTTTTTCACTCAGGATTAAAAAGCCACATTGATACAAGATTCTGCACCTATGTATCTATGTGTGTTTGTGTGTGTGTGTGTGTGTGTGTGTGTGTGTGTGTGTGTGTGTGTGTGTGTGTGTGTGTGTGTGTGTGTGTGTGTGTGTATTATTCAAAAGGAAACCAATTTCCTGACTTAGAGATTCTAAAAGATGCATACTTTCTACCACATAATTCCATTATTATCAATATTAAATCTAAAGTATCTCTTCTGTTCATACTTTGCCTTAATTTACTATTGTCAAAGGGGGAATCTAAGTCAGCAATGTATATAGAGAATGTTTATTTCTTGAGGACAGTGTATTTTTCAGTCAGATTTTTTTCAATAACTTATACATGTGTGAGGCAACTCTTTTATTAACGTGATTAAGCTGAAATTGTATAAATCCAGCTCTGTTTATTTCTTCTCTTAGATACTGCAGCGAAACTAAGGAAAAAATCGTCAGAGATGATTCAAGTAATTTTATCTGTTAATAGCAATTTAGATTGGTATCATTACTTCTTTTGCATACTGGAACAGCAATCCCTCTCCACCAAGAATTTGGAAATTTCCCATTTTCAATACAGTCCGCTGAATTTGTTCCCTAATGTTATGGTCCACTGTTTTTTTTTTTTTTTTGTCAGAGTTATAGATTCCATTTACTATGCCATTGAGACTAGGGATTTTATTGTTTTTTTTATATTTGCATTTCATTTATTGTGTTTTTGGGTGCAGTCTTATCAGTGAGTGCAACATTATAGATAATTGTCTCTTCATCCACATTAGTATTATATTTACTGGAAAAGAATCATTATCTTAACTTCCAATTAATAAACCAATATCCTAGATGTCTCTTTTTAGCTCATTTCATTTCCAATATGTTATGAGATGAGTTTATAGCTTATATCATTAACTTCCTATTTGTTTCCCTTTCAATCATCCTGTGATAGTTTATTTTAGTAAACCATACTGATTATCATCCTGGAACTAGGCCCACTCCTTCATTAGTTTTCTTAGCCTTATCTTTTCTTTATTACATTTCTAGTCAAACCAGGTTTTATGCATCATTTTTCTTCATTTAGTACTAATGCATATTTATAATTATTTAATTAAGTCCTTAATGCTCCTCCTCCCTGCTCTTAAATCTCTTTAGAATTAATTTCAATTTCAATATGCAGTGATATATGATCACTTTCAGTTCTGTAATATGTACATAACAGAAAATAATCATTTTGATTTTGTTCTATAATTACATATTCTATTAGTGATTTATCTAAAATGGAAGTGCAGGTGTGAGCACCATCTTGTTTAGTTTACCATTCAAAATATGCATTCCATGATTTTCAATATTTTAATAACACTTTTGGCATCACCATTCACGTGTCTTAACAATTGTTCACCATTTTTGTTTTTAACATAGTATGTATATGACTGATATAACCCTGTCCTAGCATTTACATTTCTGGTGAAGGTTTGATATCCTTATTTATTTACAGTCAATAGTTTTATAACTATTTTATCTAGAACTTCACAAGTATTGCATCTATAGGCATGCCTTATTTTCTCTTAGTTTGTCATAGGGAAATCTGTACTAATAAGGTTTATTTTTTCCCAAGTGAGATTTCTATATTGATATAGATTTTTGTCTTTTCAATCATTTTTAATATAATCCTCTAGTTTAGTAAGCTCAATGGTCTTTCCACAGAAATCAGCAGTGTCCCATTTTTATTTCCATCAGCACTGGTTATTAGAGTGTCCCGAAAACATTTTTATTGTATCATACAAAGCAACACAGTTCTCATTTAAATTCTGGAAAGTTTTTGTCAGGCACACTGCAAGATTTACTAGGCACATTCCACAGCTTTTTATGCAAAACTCTGAATTGCAACATTTAACACTTCCAGCAGCATGTTAAGGTTTAGCTCAGAAGACAGTGTAAAATTAGTGGCTTTATATTTACCTTTAAATGCTTCATATGTATAACCTTTGTTTTATTTCTTGGATTACTCCTTCTACAACACAGATCATAAGACTTCTGTTACAAAAGGACTTCTTCAAACAGGTTGCAATGTCAGCTCCAGGGAAACAGTTGGCCCAAAGCATAAAGCACTGGTGGCCACATTCAGCTGAAAGCAGTTATCAGCAAAGGCTCTAAGGTCAACAATGACTGGGGTAAAGACCTGGAACTTGACAGGAGTGGAAGAACAAGAGTTAAAGGAAATATGTGGACCACAAGCACCTTAGGAGGAAGATAAAACAGGTGAAGTCGAAGAAGAATAGAAGCATAAACCAACACAAAAAACAAGCCACAAGCTCACAGGTACCTGTGTCCACAGGAGAACAATTGTAAAATATCCAAAGACAAATAGTCTACACAGGTTAGGCTCCAGGTTAAAATGCAGAACTTTAACGTAACACAAGTGCTTTCACCACTGCTTCTTCAGGTGTATTCATTAAAGAAGATACAAACCTCTCCTTTAAATACAAATCTCATAATCACATGATCATAAAAGTCACATGATCCACTTACTAAAACAACTTAAATACATAGTATATAAACACTTTAAAAATACATATATTAAAACATATGATGAGTAAAAACACAAGTAACATAATTATGTCATTCATAACTAAGATAATAGTTTATTTTCATTGATCTACCTAAACAAGGGTCTAGACTTCAACTTGGGTCTTTATGGTACCTGTTCATTAAGACCATGTCCTGTATCATGTCTGAGTGTTACTATCCATTTGGCCTCTTATTCTTCTGTCTTATTATAGATGTCACCACCTCTCAAAAGTTCATAATTTCTAGCAATGACTAAAAATCGAAATATATGTGAAGAATTAGTGCTGATGACGTGGTTTGCTAAACTGTTGGACCCAGTTTGTTTGCTGATATGATAGACATGCTGTCTTATTCTCTCTTTTAGGGTTCTATCAGTTTTTCCTATGTAAAATTTTTTACACTCTAAACAATGTGCGAGATATATGATGTGTTGACTTTCACATGTGGCCTGCACCTTAAAATTATGACTCCTGTTCTGGTCAGGATGAATGAACTAGTTACTGGTATCTATATAACTGCAGCAAGAGCATTTCCAACAGGGTTTTGTACCTAAAACCTCTGCAGGTGTGTCTGTTCTTCTGGGTACACACAGTCATCTCTTTAATGATTTTTTATTTCTAAAAAATAATTTGGGCTTATCATCTATTAAGCTCTTAGTTTCCTTTTCCATAGTTAGTATCCCCCAATGTTTCTGTATAATACTCATGTAAGATCTCACATCACTGGAATAACATAATGGCACTTTTAACTTTGACTTGGTATCGCTTACTTCCTTTCTCCTTCCCTCCCATTTATCTGAGAAGTAGGGTTTAGCTGTAGTGTGCCTTTGAGTACCAATTTCTTGTATATGCTTGTGTATATCTGCCTCATCATAGCCCCTATCCAATAGCTCACTCCTGATGGTCACTATCTGTTGATGAAAATCGATATCCCTGACATTCAATCTGGACACTCTAAAAACTGTTTTTTAATGACATTGTCAAATATATATGGGGGGGTGCACACTATCTCTGCTCAAGAGATGATTCACATGACACTCTTTCCTGTATAAACACATATATAGATGTAAATCTGTATCCACTTTAACTGAAACATCCAAAAAATTGGCATGCTCATATGAAAAAGTCAGAGTGAACTTTAAAAACATGTAGTGCTATCAATGTATTTATGGAATTCCAACAGATCTTCTTCCGTACCTTCCCATAAAATAAAAAGGTCATCACCAAATCTACAAAAGAAAGAAATGCACTTCCGTTAGGGGCCATTTATCAGATATTCTTGTTCCCATACTACTATGATTGTGTTGGCATAGCTATTGGCACAAGATGTGCCCATAGCTATGCCATTACGCTGCCAAACAGGAACACGTTATGCTCTAGGTCCAAAGTCAATAATTTACTAAATTGTATAATTTTCTCTGTACAGAAATCAGAGTACATTTCCAAAAACTTTGTAATACTCCTGATGCCAAGAGCATTGGGGATAATGGTAAATAAAGAAACTACATCAAGTGTAATCATTAAAAAGCATTTGTTGTTAACTTCCTAAAACTTCTCTAATGACCCTCGCTCTCCCAGAGGCCTCGCACCTGGGCTCAAGTTACCTCATCTCACACTGTCTCGAACAGCCAAGCCTCTTATTTCATTTTAACTCAAGCTGTTTCCAATAGCAACCCTGGACATTTCTCTCTGCTTGTCTAAAGGATACCTTGCAGCGCCTTCACTGCAAGTAATAATGACTTACTTTTCTTCATGCTCTGTGGACTTTTTAACTGCAAAATCCATCTAACTCTGCCTAAGGAACCACTCACTGTCAGTATAACAAATTCAGCTGCTCTCTTAAAGCACCATGCTGTATCACAATCCAGTAATTCTGCATCAGACATTGACAATCCTTTGCTGTAGTCAAAAAAATTATTTTAAATAAAATGTATTGCATCACTTCATTGCTGTAGTGTATTGCAGTTTAAGTAACAATGAAAATATTTATCCAATTATTTTATTTGTCCTATAGTAACCTAGAAGTCTGACTGAATCAATGGCCCATTTTTAGAAGAGGCCCAGGGAGAAAACATCCACAGCAGATTCAAAAACATTTAAACAGTAGTTGATGACTAATTATATACAAGGAGAGAAAAGCCCTGCAACCAATTAAATATTTTACAATGGGATAGAGAGAAAAGCTCCCCAAAACACACAAAAACATTTTACATTAGCTGATAACTGATTATATATAACAGGATAAAGTCCTCACAGCAGATAAAACTAAAATACATTGGAATGAACCTTTCATAGAGGAGATGAGAGCCCCCACAACAGATAGAAATACATTCACATAATATTGCTACGATAAAGGATAAGTAATGTGCAGGAGGGAAATTTGAGGATAAGGAGAGAGAGAGAGAGTTGATTATCAGAGAGAGATGAGAATGTTATGGAAGGACACTAGAGAGGAAATACATAGCATTAAGTGTTAACTAAAGAGGCAGAAGAACAAACAGTAGTAGTATGATATAATTAAAGTGAGAGTTTCTTTTGAAGTTAGGTCATTACTACCTGCTAAGATATGGAGGTGTTAGTGAATTCAGAGTGAGAAAGGCATAATTATTGTAAGCAGGCAGTCATGCATCTATTTTGAAGGTTGTGCAGGTAGAAATCCAGTTGTCAGACAGATATTTTTTAGACTGGTATTGAAATTGGAAAGGTTACTGGTACATTTAAGTGATAAGGGGACAAGAGTTGCAGGAGTGGGCTACATAGTTGGAAGAGAGAAAGCTGCCTGCTGTCAGATGTGTATTGTAGGTAGTGAAGAGAATTTTGCCAGTGAAATGCAAACATGAGGTGATAAACAATTGCTCATGTTTAGACTCTGACTACATTTTTTACTGAAATTCGGAGTTAAAAATGAATTTAATGGTACCAACTCCATGGTACAGAACCCCAGCTTGTGCCGCAGACATCCAGAGTTTACTCTGTGATGTGAATGCTGAGGAGTAAGCAGTGGAGAGAGATGAGAGAGATGAAGATGAAGGGCATGATGCCAGCTCAAGAATCCCAAAGGAAAGACGCTATAAAGTCCTGCTGCATGAGGCTGTGAATGACAGATGAGCCTCATGGGAAAGCTTAATGAGTGGAGCTGTGGCTCATAGGAGCTAACCAAGAAGTAATGTGGGTTTGTGAAAGTATGCATCTGCTGTCAAGCCAGCATAGCAGACCACAACACTCTGCCTAAACCAGGAAATCCAACCCATTAGCACAATTTGGCCACCTAGAAGAGTAGATCTCACCCCGCATAGGAAAATGTGAGATCCTAAGTAGCCAAGAAGGGAAAAAGAATGGGACATTTGGGACTCTAGGGAAGCTTGATAGTCAAAGTGTGGAGAACCAATAGAACCAATAGAAATGTATTTAATGTGCAAACAGCCCAAATTCATCACAGCTGGTGAAACAGAGGAACCGAGAGCCAGACCTCTTCTGCAGTTTGCATTTTGTTCAACAAATTCTTCTTTTCAATGCTGAATTCAAATGCATACGAGTTCCTTCTCTATTGAGGTGCAAGTAACATGAGGAGAACAGCTACAAGAAAAAAAGAGCTAAAAAACATAAAACAAGTCAATAATTTGTGATTAGACAATGTGGAAGAGATTGTCCTTTTGATAACACACATACAATATGCTACATTTACTTGACCAGACATATTTCTACTCCACCAGGAAGAGCAGATTATTTGTACTACTATAACATCTTCAACTTTATATGTACTTAATGTTATTTTATTTTTTTTTTGTGTAAGTTTTTTTTCTCTAAGTCATTTTTGCCCCTATTTAACTTACATCATTTGTTCTTTTGTGCTGCCAAGGAGTCCCCCAGAACATAAGTGAGAGATGTGTGAAGAGGGCGTCACTCAGGCAGCCATGAACATACTTTATTTGGCTGTCTAAAGACCATCACCTGCTCTAAAACTTATTTGCCTATAAAATGAATCACCAGTACCACCTTTCAGACCATACCTCTCACTTTCTTTGCTCATGAATTCTGTACAAAGCCAAAAATAATGGGGGTGGAGGGGACAAAGGACAAAATCAGGGACAGATTTTGTGTACTGTCCTCATAAACTTATAAAGTGGCTAGAATAATAGATTTTGCAGTAATGTGCATTTTCTGAATAATATGAAGTCTGAAACTCAAATGTCTGTCACTAATGACTGCAGTTCTCAATGATTTGCCAGAAAAACATAAGTTTTGTAAGGAGCAAACCCAAAATATGAGGCAAAGATGTGGACATTCTTCAAAATTCTGGATAGCTGAAAGGTATGTTTCAAATTATCCTATCCAGAAGCCTGTGTGAATACAAGGGAGGTCAGATATCACCACGGTACCCTTCCTGCAGCTTATAGCCAAATGAAAGGCTCATAACCTCCCACACATTTTTACATTCTCTGGTCTGCTGATGAATTCATTATGATGCCTTCATTAATTCAGGCAGCCAGACATAATACTAAGCCCTAGTACCTGTCCTCAAGAGGTGACATACCAGCACCTTATCAACATAGAGTATCTAATGATCTCCTTATGACGTATGGGCACAACCTCGAACATGCCCGAGACAGCTGCCATCACCAGCTTGGGATGCCAAGCTGATGTTGCCTGGTGAAATGACCGCTAACATGGCTCTATTTAGACAGAGTAATTGCTTCCAGGAGTGAACTCTCCTTCTCCCCTATCCCACACTGGGCAATCCTAGAGTACCCCCCAACCTCACCACCAAGATCTATCAGCAAACAGCTACTATTCAGACTTGGACAACCTGCATCATAGTTTGTGAAAGCTATCTGAAAGTCAGATCATGAAGAAAAACAGTCGCAACACTTCACTGCAAACTGAAAGCTGTTTTAATGACAGAGTAGCAAATCAACCAATAACTAAGCACTTGCACATTGGATTCCACTGGCATCATCAGAGTTGTAAAAAAAGCCAAGCATAACAGCTTAAGTACCCTCATAGGTGAAATAAACAACCAATCACATTCTTCATACAATTAATGCAAGACACTGACTAGTTTAACTAGTTAACGACATATCACTAAATGTCAAAATTTTAAAACAATAACTGTCATAGAAATAGTAAAAAACATGGTGAATACGTTTTAAAATACATTTTTAATACAACAAAAGCCTAAGCCCAAATATAAATACAATCACCTATCAAAGTTTATAATTACAAAAGTGGATCATAAAAAACACTGACCTTAATTCAAATTAAACAAGCCCTTTGTTTCAAAATAGGGTCCAGTGATATACTGCCATTAAGTCCTGGTGAAACATTGGCATTTAACCTCATCTGCCATTTACTTTCCCTTGCTGCTACTTCTAATTTAATGTCACCACCCCTATCATCGTGTTGAACCTTGTCAGTCACAAAAAAGATGAACCTTTTAAAGTTTACACACTTGTTACTGTGAACAAAAAGAGCATTATGTGAATCCCTATTCTTTATTGCCCTTAAATGTTCACTAATTCTGTCTCTTAACCTGTGCTGTTTTTCCAACATAAAAATATGTACAAGACACACTCGTAGCCAGATATACTAACATGGTCTTGTTGCAGTTACATTTCCCCGGGCATATAATAGAGTAATCATAATTCCCTACCGTGACATATGGCCCATCATTAATAAACTTACAAAATTTACAGGCACCACATTTCGTCATAAGGGAATGATACACAGGTTGTGAGTTGGTTTTAAAATTCCCCTATGAAATGTTCTTAATATTTCTGCCCCTACTATAAACAATTTGGGGTTTATTGCCAAGAAGTTCCTTGGTCACTTCACAGAAACAAGTGTCCCACCATCTATTGACGATCGAACATGTATTATGGGAATCTGTGTTCTAATGCAAAACCATCACATCTGTAGTAATATCTCTAGGTCTGGTTTGTGTCTGGGCAACTGTGATGTTCAATATGGGGATAAAAGATGTGTTCCTTTTTACCAAGATTTCTTTCTTAATTTTAATCAGCATTCTCAATGGATATCTCCTCTCAATGAGCATCCCTATTAAAACATACAGTTCATTGGTAAAGTTCACATCATCGCTTATTAAGCGCGATAATCTCACCGTTTGGCCCTTTATTATGCTTTTCAACTGGTTTGGTGGGTGGCAACTCTTGAAGTGCAGCAAGTTATTGGAATATGTGCTTTTTTCTGAAGACAGTGCTGCATAATTCTTGATTTATTTCATTCTTGAACAATTTAATGTCCAAGTAATCAATCTCATCAGGTTTCCATGTACTAGTAAACCTAAAAACTTCAGTTCAGTTGTAGAATTTAAATATTCTACAGATTTATTATCTTCATCTTCAGTCCCTTGCCATAGGATGAGTAAACGAGTAACTCATCCAAAAAACAATTGTATCACAAAACGTTGTGATAAACTTGTGACCTAAACAAAGATTTCCTCTCCCATTCTAGGAGTACAAGGTTGGCAAATATGGGGGGACACTTGACCCCTTAGCCACATCTGATATCTGGTGATAAATTTCACCCTTAAACATCAAAAAATTGTTCTTCAGAACAAGTTCCATGACATCAGTAAAGACCACTCTTTTATCAGCTTTTATCTGTGAACTCTCATGCAAATTCTCCTGAATCATTACCAAACCTTCCCTGTGTGGAATTACAGAAAATAAATGAATGACATCACTAGTCAAGAATGAATAGCTGCCTATACTTTTTACAGTTTTAAGCCTTTCTAAACAGTGCCAGGAGTCCTTCAAGATGTGGTCAGTTTCCCTGACCATGAATCTGGCCCAAACTTTTCCATCCCAACCTACTATTTGTTACTTTAGATATAGTTGACTTTTTTGGTTCTATCCCACACGAAATAGGTTTACTATGGATATCTTAAAGGGACAACTGATTTTCTTGATTTCACATATTCCTTTAATCATAGTGAACTAATATATTTGGACATTTAAAAACTTTTTCAAATTCATATCTACATTATAACAGTGGTCATCGAATACCCCAATAATGATTTACCCTCCAATACTTTGTCATTGAAGTGGTTCCCCCATTTCTCAACTAATGCTGCCAGAGGTTCTGTCTTGGATCCTCGGGCTGAAACTATGGGCCTAAATGGTGGATCATACAGACTTTTGTGAATCTTGGGAATCCCGAACAATGTAGGTAACTGTAGATTGTCCACACTTAAATAACCAAATACAGCTTGATCTATAGTGCCTTGAAATAGAGCATCAGAAAGAAAATGGTCAATTCTCATGTATGCTCTGTTTAGCTAATTTCTAGACACCCTTGAATATGTGCAGCTATTATTCAGTATATTAAACATTTTGGAGACATAATCTATCTGAGTCATTACAACCAGCCCACCGCCCTTGTCAGGCTTCATAAATCTCAGATTTATATCACTATCTAAGCTGGTAAGAATATTTCTTTCCTCGTGAGTCACGTTTTCACATTTATGGCTAATAGTTGCCAAAACTTTTCTTATTTCACATTCACATATTCTTTCAAATATTAAAATCTTAGAATTGTTTGGGGGCATAAAAGTACTTTTTTTTACCAGAGTCCTGACTAAAATCAATATTAGATTGACCTTTGTATAATAATCTCAAATTTAATTTTCTCACAAAAGTTTTATACTAATCAACACTTCAGCAATGTCATATTTGCAAACAGGATCAAATGAGAAACCTCTTCTAAAAAGTTCAAAATGCACATCACCAATATTCAGTGCACTAAAATTATATACTGTAAAACCATGCTTTGTAATTATTTCACAAGTTTCAGCATTGTTGTCACTAAAGTCATTATGTCCTTGAACATCAGTTGTTAAAGCAGAATCCGTGCTTGTTTCCAAATCACATTCAAAGCAGTCAAAGAATGTTAGTTGCACTTCTTTCTCCTCCCTCCACATTGTCTCTTGTAGTAATAACCATTGTTCTCTTTGTTCCTGGAACCTCTGGACGTCTGGTTCCTCAGACGCTCTGATCTCCTTAATTGGAGTTCTGCCTCTAAAAAAACACCATCGTCATCCAACACACCATCAATGGTGTTTTCATCATTAGAAGCAAAATTATTGGTATTAATTTCTCCATAATTCACAGCTGCTTTGACTACATTTCTGCTATTGTCTTTACTAAGTGGATAAGCCTGGTTATTTTTGCATTCATTAGTGTCCCTGTTTAATCTTCGTTGTTTAGTAGCAACACTTTTTTTAACAAAATCATCCAAGTCACGCAAAACATTCGGATAAGACTGGTTATATTGTGAAAACAGTAAATCACTAACAATGTTGTGATTTAAAACAGTAATTTCTTTCTGCAAGACATTTAACTTACTTTCATTGTTCCTAATGATAATATCAAGCATTTTTAGTCCCACCTTGTCAAGCAAGGCTATAAGCTCACGAAACGCTGTAGTCCCTTCTTCAATACCAGCTGGCATTTTCCACAACCTCAGGCCCTTCGGCACCTGTTTAAGCACCATAGATTTAGACAAAAAGGTGTTGGCAAGTTGTAAAGACCTGTATTTTCTACAGGTTTTCTCAAAATCAAGTATCTGATTTTTTAAGGTAGATAATTCACCTCTCACCTCGCCAGCATCCAGGAAATTCACTACAGGAGCCTGAAGCCAGTTCATGATGTAATTTCTGGTATTTCCACCCCAGCCAGTTGCCTTGGAAACATTAGGGTTCTCCCCCAATACATGAGAGTGTAAAGTAAACAGTTCAGGCTGGGAACTCGAAATTGAAATGCTCCCTTGATTTTCTGCTCTTCCCTGAATTAGAAGAGCCAAAAGCTTCTGAACAGAGGATACTAATTTACCAACCAGCGGCTCCATAGCATATAAATAAGCTCAAAGTCACCAAACAAAGAATGACCCAGAACTGATACACAAGCCAAGTGCTAACAAGCAGCAAACTTGTAAAAATGAAGAAAAAGCAGTCGCAACACTTCACTGGAAACTGAAAACTGTTTTAATGACAAACAGAGTAGCAAACTGACCAACAACTAAGCTCTTTCACCTTGGAATCCACTGGCATCATCAGAGTTGTCAGAGTCAGATCATGTTGTCTCTTCTTTGGATACAAAACAGGGTAATAATAAGCTGATTTTTTTTTTAATTTTAAAGCGCTTTTTTTATATTGCAAGTATTTTCCCCTAAACCATAACTTATTGATTCAGTCAGCCTTCTTCTGTTTGCATTAAGGGAGTTTGATTAGGACTGGCTATAAAAATAAAACCACCTGCTGGAAATAACATGCCTGTTTCCTTAGTTCAGATAACAGATGGATGTAGCAGTAGTCCAAATCTGACAGTTTTGAACTCTAATTACAAGGGTATTGACCCATGACTAAAAAATCTGAGAACAAACTTAAGGTCAGGAAACATAACTTGCACTAAGCACAGACTAATGTTACCAGAGGTAGCCAGAATAACTCTGCCCAGAAGAAAGCTTTGGATTCTTAGACAAAATGGTGAAGTGGTACAATGTATAAGCCTCAGCCTCCCTTCAGAATTCCAAATTATCTCGTCTTCTTTGCATTCAATAACTACAGAAACAGGCTGTATTAAGTTTGCCTTTAATAATTTGAAGCACATCGGAGTTGCATGCGCCATTGTTTCCTATTGCTTTATTATTTGCAGAACCACATGTCTGTGTACATATTCTGTGCATTTTTCTCATAATATTGAGCAATAATTAATTAGCACACATTAATTTTGCATGTTGTGGTTATTGCTCTGTCGGATGCCTGTGTAAAATGTATTGTTATCCTGGAAAAAAATTTTAATTGATGTGATTAAGTGCTGCAGTATTTATGCATTTAATCTCATTGTTATATCAATGATTCATTCTTTTATTAATAACATACATGGACAGATACACAAACATCTGCACACACAAACAAGATGGAGGGTCAGCCACACACCTGCAAGTATATCTTTGGGATCTGGGGAAAAAGGGCATCCACAAAATAAAATATAGACACAAGAAGGGCATGTAAACTCCACAATGTACCTCAGCTGGGAAGTGAACCAGAGAACACTGCTATATGAGAAAGCATCACTAAGTGGTATACCATAAACCAATTCAATTGTTTTTAATTTTGCAGCCTTCTGCATCTGACCAACTAGCATTCAATCAGTACTTTTTGCCTTTCATGCCATTGCAGGTATCCATTTTCTTTCTTATAAAACATGAAAAAATATGCTATAACCCATTATAAACTTGTAGCTTTTATTTTTTTCTGCAATTTAAAATCAGCCCACTTTTTCTTCAGTCCTTAGCTTGAGTACTTGCAGAAATAAGAGGGAAGCTGTCTTCTTGGAGGAAGGGAGGAGGATAAACATTTCAATGAAGACTTAATGAGCTACTGTATGTTAGGAGAACATTACTTGAACTTGGAATTGCTAATACAGACCCCTGCATTAACTGTTTTGCTTTAGCCTCACTAATTTCTTTCTCTCTCTCTATCTCTCTCTGTCTCTCCCATATAACAATCTTTTTTTTAACTATGTACTGCAGTAACCACTTGTTATCAATAACATTATGTCATATCATTTGATCTCTTTTTCTGATTCTATGAGTGGAATTTCATCTCAGGAAATCTGATTGTGTAAATACTAGTGCTACTGCTTCCTACTGAGTAGCCGCACAAATATAGTGCTCTTTCTATTATTGCCTTTGCAATTTCTCTGATTCACTGATTAACCATCCCCCTACAAGGGACAATCACCCTATACTTATTCTATAGATTGTATTTATCAAAGTTATGATACATGTAGGTTTTTGTGTGGGAGTGAGTCATTACTTCTTTCTGACACCATTTTGACATTGTTTTTTTGCCATTTTGTCTGATACCCATTAAGTACACCAGTTAAATATTTTTTTTTAATTCCCCTTTACTATCAAAAGTTATACAATCAGCAATCAGAAGTTTTGCAACAATGAGCCCAAATATTTAATAAAATAATTGTGTGTGTGTGTGTGTGTGTGTGTGTGTGTGTGTGTGTGTGTGTGTGTGTGTGCTCGGGTGCATAATTTCCTAACAATGTATATCAGCAAATGGGTTTATAAATGTGATAATCAGGTAGAGAGCGTATATATTTTTATCTATCACCTCTGTGTTACAATCTCCATAACAAAGCATCATTCACTACATCAGGAAAAGAATAAAACATCCTACAGTGGATGCACAAAGAAAATACTTACTTATGTCACGTAAAGAAACTGTTATGTATACATATATCAATCACATGCAAATACAATGTATTAACTTTTGAATGAAAACATAAAAAAATATTACAGTAAAATCACAAATTCAACCAGGCAATCAGAAAACAGGATTATCAACAAAATAGACCTAAATTGAAAACAAAACAGTAAATAAAGTTATATGAACTGAAATACATAGCGATGCTATAAAGCAGTGTACTACAGATGCCCACTTACTGTTCGTTCACACATCACCCATTCACTCTCCCTTGCTTGAAATGAGAAGTTCCTGACCTCCTACCAGCTTGATTCTGCTACACCTACAAAAACGTTCGTGGAGAAATGCAACTGCAACCTGAAAAAACTCTGTCCACTTTCTAACTCTAATCCCAAACATTGGTCCCAAACCTTAAAACTTCCATTTGCAGCCCAAGCCTAATCCCAAATCATGTTCTCTAAACTTAAAACTCCCACTTACTGAGTAAACCTAATACCAACTAAGCTGAAAACTCTGAATCATTCCTTCACACTAATCCCAAACCCTAATCCCTAAATCTAAAAATTCCAGTGGCTCCCTAATCATGATGTCAAACCCCAACCCCCTAACCCTGAGCATAAAACTGCCATTTGATCTTAAACTTTACTCCGTAATCCTAACCATGTATTACCCTGATGCCCCAACTTGAACTGTAAAACTCCCACTTTCTTAACCTGAAATACCTGTTCAAGTAGCAGCCATGTGAGCTGCCTGAAAAAAGGAGCACCTGACCCCAAGACTAGGGTCTGCCAGCAGCCAGAACTCGAGCAATTGAAGGAAACACAGTATAATGTTAAGAAATGTAAACATAGCCATCACTACACTAAAATAATATCACAGAATTGTTTTCCACTTTGAAAAAATTACCTCAGAAATGAAACAGAAATTTTTTCATGAGACAAAACATTCCTAAAAGATGTTTCTGTACCACCAAGTAAATGAATGGTGAAAAGTAAACTAAAATGTACAGAAGTTATTTTTCTGCATGAGTGATAAATGTAGAGAATGGAGCAATAATATCATACTTTTAATCTTGCGGCCTTGCAGCCTGTGAATTTCTTTTGTATCTTTGTCTTTGATACTCCTTCACTCAACTGAGTGTGAGATCTCATTATCTGATATTCAGGCACTCCACTGTGTGTACACAGAGACTTACTTGGAAAAAAAAAAAAAAAAAAAAAAAAAATTAGCTTTGTTTCTGCCTTTCCTGTTAAGTGGTATAGACTATTTGTAGGCTTTTTCCCCTTTCTGTGTTCTTAAGAGTTTTCTAGCTATTTTTTTTCCCTTTAACCAGTTTTCTCTCTAGTTTCTCAAATCTGTTCTGTTTCAGATCTCAGCCAGAAAAAAAAAAAAAAAAAAAAAAAATTTTAATCTGGTAGCTGTGTTTCTGTGTACTTTTTTTTTTTTTTTTCATCTTTACTTAAAAAGTACAATTGTATTTATTACTGTTTGGTGTAACTCATTCTAAGCCTCTCTGGTTTAAACACCAATATCTGGAAAAGATCATAGGATCATAGTAGGTTACTAGGCTATTGACCTTGAGGCCCTTATAAGCTGAGGGACACAGGTGGACAGTGGTCTCACCTTCGATAACCACATCGCCACAACAGTCAGGAAATCCTTCCATGTGGCACACCTCATCACTAAGGGCTTTTCATCCAGAAAAAAGGAGGTCATTGTACACTGTACTCATCCCTCGTTAGACCCATTATATAATACAATGTCCCGTTTGGTATGTACCTCTCAGGACATCTGCAACAACTGGAAAAGCTGCAGAAATACCTCACTAAAAGAATCACAGGCCTAAAGCAGATGCCCTACGCCGACCACCTTAAAAAACTCTAGCCATACTCTGTTGCATATCGTCTACTCAGAGGCAATCTCTGCTTAACATACAAGGCCATGTCAAACCCAGAGCTGTTGGACATGCTGCACTTAAAGAAATCCCAATACCTCAGAGCCACATGCTCCAGGGATCTAAACTTTGTCATCACAATAAACAAAACATGCTGGAGGGATAGGTTCCTGATCCAGAGACTCCCCAGACACTGGAATAGACTGCCCATACATGTCAAGCAGAGTGCCTCTTTGGCCCTCTTCAAAAGGAACCTTGATGACTGGATGGGAGAAAGGAAATTCACCCCGAAGATCACGTCAGTCACCCTGCTAGACAGCAGTCCAGGAAAGTAAATAGTGTGGGAAGAAATAGCCAGGGAATTGTTATGGCTAGGCTTGTATAGGCCCTAGGGCAGATAGTCTAGTACCAACCTATGAACATATGAACCTATGAGCCAAGAGTTTATCCCATGTTTAGACAAGTCAGCACCCGTTGCCCCTGTCCAGGAGGGACACAGGTGGAATCCCAGGGGTATATTTTCTGTTTCCCATCCAGTTATCCAGGTTGCGCTTAAAAAGGGGTAAAGAGGTACTCTGCTTGATGTGGAGAGGGAGTCTATTCGATAGATGGGGGAGTCTCTGGGACACAAATCTGTCCCGCCAACAAGTCCTGTTTATGTCACAGACCAGGTTGAGGCCGTGCATGCGAGTTACTCGAGTGGAGCTTGATTTGTGTTGTACTCAATAATGGGCCTCATAAGGGAAGAATACAGGGATGTTATGACCTCCTTGTCCCTGGATGAGATACCCTTACTTATGAGGTGGGCCATGTAGAATGCTTTCCATACAATGGAAGTAACATGGTGGTCGACAGTCAGGTTGCTATCAACCTGGATGCCCAAATCCCTCACAGCTGATTCCGTGCTTAGGATGTTGTTATTAATGTGATCATTTGTGGGAATGTCACTCTCCCCAAAGGGGATGATGATGCATTTTTTGGTATTCAGCTTGAGGCCATGTTTCTGGCACCAGTCATTTGTCTGAGTGAGACCCTCTTGGAGGATGTCTACATCACTAGTGGAATTGATGAAAGCACCCAACTTGAAGTAATCTGCAAACTTGTTCAGCCATAGCCCACTGGTTTTGGCCTGCAACTCAGAAAAGTTTATCTCAAATAACAGAGGCTCCAAGACTGAACTCTGGGGTATGCCACTTGTTATGGGTCTACTGCTTGATGTGGCTTCCCCTAGTTTGACTAGGTGGGTTCTATCAGTGAGCCAGTTTGCTACCCCATCTGGTAACATATGGATTGATGCCTAGTTGAGATAGCTTATCTATTATGCCCGAGTGGGGAATAGTGTCAAAGGCTTTGGTCAGGTCAAGGTAGGTGGTGTGCACCATCTTCCCCTAGGCCATGGCTTTGCTGACTGTCTCGAAAAAGTCGCCCAAATTTAGCAGACATGACCTCCCCTTGACAAAGCCAAACTGTGTGGGATCGAGTGTTTGGAGGTTGCCAGTGTCCTTGTTAATGAGGTCCATGATAATCCGTTCCATGGCCTTGCAGATCAGGTTAGTTAGGCTGATGGGTCTATAATTTCCTGGATCGGTGGATGCTCCACCTTTGTGTAAAGGAATGACAGTGGCTGTCCTCCACTCAGTTGGGATGAAGCCAGTACTCAGGCTTTGGTTGAATAGGGTGCCTAATGGTGCTGCAAGTTCCTGATTGAGTTCACGTAGGATGCAGCCTGGTATGTTATTGGGTCCCATGGAGGCTGTATTTTTTGCTTTTAAGAAAGCAGTGATGACCTGTTCCCTAGATATAAGGGGAAGGGGGTAGGTACTAGGGATGTCCTGATATACTGATGGGGGGACAGAGGGGTAAAGTTTTCACTGAATCTGTCAGCCAGCAAGTTTGCTATATCTACAGCATTTATATATGTGGTATGCTTGACCACCAGTTCTGAACAGATATGGGTGCTTCCTTTGTGGATATGGACATATGTGAAGAAGGCCTTATGATTGCCTCCAGTAGATGTGGCCAATTTGGACTTGATGTCTGCATTGGAGGATTTCAGTAGTACTCTTATTTGCTTGTTCAGGCTAAGGAGACATTGCTTCCAGTCGGGCACCTGCTCCTTCTTGGCCTTGGACAGCAATTTTGTTTCCTTTTATTATAGAGTTTATTTATTGCAGATGTCCACCAGACAAGTTTCTTCTTCCTCGCAGAGGATGATTTATTCTTGTCAGGTATTCCTGATTCCATACATCTATATAAATGCTCATATAGTGCTTTGATGGAGTTTTGGATATTGGTGCCAGTTCCTACAGAGGGGAAGAGGGTTGTGAAGCTGTTTATACCATACCTCAGGAGACTGCAATCAGCTTTGGAGAAGTTTTTATGTCTGATCCTAGCTAGAGGTGGGTTGGGGGAGATGGTGACTTTGAAAGTGTCTGCTTTATGGTCAGATCTTACCAGGGAAGATGATACTATAGGGATGCTGTAGTGGTTACTCATGTTGGTTAATACCAAGACCAAGATATTATCACCTCTTGTGGGGGTATCAACTAGCTGTTCCAAGGCATTTGCATTGATAAAATCGAGGAATCTCTGGGCATTTGTGTTCTGGCATCAGTAGTTCTTCCAGTCTATGTTTTGGTAGTTAAAATTACCCAGGATCAGGGTAAAGGGTTGAATCTTGATATATTCAAAGAGGTTCAGATAGGCAGATTGGGCATCTTGAGTCAGATTTGTATCCTGGTAGCTAGCTATGATTTGTATAGGGATTTTGTCAATGGTTAACTGCACCTGGAGTGTCTCCTGTGTGTCATATTGTTTGACCAGCCTGGAGGTGTGTATGTCTTTAATGTGTATCGAAACTCCACCTCCTTTGGCTTTACTGTCCAGAGTTTGGGGCTGAATGCATGATAGGATGAGTAACTAGGTAAGGTTGGGGTGCTTTCCGCAGCTTTGAACCAGGTTTCGGTGACTGCACAAATGTCAGCATTTTCCTGGGTTAAGAATGCTATTAAACCTGTTAACAGATTCCCTTCTATGAAACCTGATTGTAACAGTGCTGATGGGGTGTTTAACAATTATGAAACACCCTCTAAGCGCTGATATGATCAGGTCTTCAGCTATAGACTAACAGAGGAAAACGCAGCTGGAAAAGAACTGCAGAGGAATATAAAACAGTTCCATCTCAGCTTGTTGTCCATCATGTTCAGCTTCCACTGAGTTTATACTATATTTCTGCTCTGTCTTTGTAATTTTTTTGATTTTATGGTAAATCGCTGATGATTACAATATTTCAAAACTGTTCCTAATTTTGATTATTTGTCTAACCATTATTTATATTCGTCTAAAATGTTTAAGCAAAGAAGTTGACAGACATGTTACTATTTAACAATACTAAGTATTTTACCAGCTTTCTCACCTGGTAAAACACTTTGACCTTCCATGTTTTATTTAATTATTTTTGTAAGTGGTAGCAAAAAGCTCTATTCACTACAAAAAGTTATATCGCTTTGGCTGTGAATTTCCTGGCATCAACAGGAGACCAGATCATAAACCTCAGGATCTTGTATTGCATGATTAGGGAACATCTCTAAGAAACTATGGCTTCACTGCATATTAGAAAAACTTGGCATTAGGTCCTCACATCTACAGTACAAAATCAGTGATCACAGAGCAGGACTCGACATATATTGAGAGCGAGATCATCTATACAGATATACTCATGTCTATAAACATTCATACATTCATTGCTGTGAAATTACATCCAGTTCCTGCAGTGATCATATGAGTAGCCAACACCATACACAGAGTTTACTCAGAAAATAAGGAATGGAAGGAGATTGCTAAGCCTATTTTCTTTATTACATGCTCACAATACAAACACTTACAGACACTTTTATAGTCATCAGCACACCTGCCTTGTCTTTGGGATGTGTGGAGAACCAGGAAAACCTACACATACTGTACACAAAGACATTCATATATATTCCACACAGAAAGTAGCCCAGCTGAAAAATTAGGTTTTTCATTTCCTCACAAAATACTATAAGCTGCTACAAGTGAAATTCCCAGAACCTCCTCCCATGTCCCCCTTTACTATCAGCAGTAGAAGATGTGCCTGCTGCATCTAAGAAAGCAGGTCGAATGTACAAAGTTCCTCAGTCATTCAAATGTTTATACACTTACGCTGAACCTGACCCAGCAGCTATATCTTTAGTTATTCCAACTGCTGCTGTCAAGTATTTTGTTAATTTTAATCCCTCCCCTTCTGACAAGGATAGTAAAAAAATTGATACATTTAGGGGAAAAGCGTATACTTCCGTAACTTTAATTTTTAGAATTTTGAATTGACAGGCTTGTGTGTTAAAGTTTATTATGACTAAATGAGAAAGAATCTGGAATGTTTTAATTGGCAGTTCCCTCCTGTGAGGGAAAATCTTTATGCTGTTTAGTTTCTTCAATTTCTCAGGTTACTACTCATTGTTTGAAGTGTGTATATGACTCTGTAGATACTACATCCAGGGCTTTTGCCACTGGTACTGTGCTGAGGAGGTTTGCCTAGCTGTGTTCTCAGAACCTCCCACAAGAAGTGAAGCATGAGACTTTAAATTCTCCTTTAGACAGAGATTTAGTTTTTGGACCCTCTGCTGCAGAGGTGATTAGACAGTGTGATGACAGAGGTAAGCTGATACAGAGAATCTCTCAGAATTTTACTCCCTCCTTCTCTAAATTTTTCAAGGATTTTCTGTTCCGTCGTCCATTTTTTTTGAAGAAACAAAATAAACAGTCTCCTGAAAATGCTAGTAAATAGACATGTAAAAAACACTGGCAAGAAGGTTCCAAAAAGAAAGCAGCCCCCTCCAGAAGAAAGGACAGTCAAATAAGGCAAAATGATTATATACATTACTTCATACCCACCCCCACCTTGGCAATCCCTTACCCTTCCAGAAAGTCTGAATCTCAGTTTCTCTGACAACAGATGTTTCAGACAAATGGGTTTTGAGGCTGATTTAGCAAGGTTACAGATGGCATTGGGAAGGCATTCCTTGATTTCAAAGAACTATTCTGCATCCGCAGACCAAATCCCTTTACTCCCTCCTGTCCTACAGCACATGATGTCTCTGAGGGTATGGAAACAGGTCTTCTTTCCGTGTTGGGAAAACATTTTTATTCAAGAATGTTTTGGTGTCAAAGAAAGAAAATGTCTGGAGACCAGTTCTGGACATTTCTTTCCAAAACCGAAAAATAAAAAGTTTAAGAGGGCAAAAGTGCTTATGCCAGTTTTTATTTTGCACAAGGACAATAAACAGTTGTCTAAAATAGCTTGCAGTACTTTGTCTCCAGACATATTTTTCATTTTTATTCAAACTGCATTCACTTCATAACCTGTTACTCTCCTTCTTCCCTATTTGAATGTTTTATTGGAAAACTTTAGCAAGAAAAGATGCTTATCCATCCATCCATCCATCCATCCATCCATCCATCCATCCATCCATCCACAACCCCTTTTTCCCATTTTTACACATGGAGTCAGGGGGTCCCCTCGACAGTGACAATCATTTAGATTCAAGGTTTACACTGCATGGTGGCTAGCCCTCCTGCTGTAGTTCTTCCACACCTCATACTCACACACTCACTCACAACTCTGGCCAAGTTAGTGTGTCCAAGCCACTTACTGCATATCTTGGGAACATGGTAGGAAATCAGGAGATGCTTATCATCACATTCCTATTCATCCAAACTTTATATGTTTCTTAAGGTTTTATGTGTCTGGATTCCATTATCAGTTTCTACGTTATACGTTTGGGCTATCCACTGCTCCAAGAGTGTTCACAACATGTCATACCCGAAGGCAGAAAAAATACATTCCACCCATGACTGTAACTAAAAAATTTTTATGAGGCTGCACACTATTTGGTTGTTTTATATATGTGAATATTTTTGCTAAAATAGGTCCAGTCTGTGAGTATGGATAGCAGACTTCATTAAATAAATAAATTGAAAGAATGTGGCTAAGCATTTCATTTACTACCATGTATATTTCTTAGGCCTGCTTTTCTTATTGGCCTGCATATTTGTTTGGCTGCGTGTGGAAGAAGTTAGCCATTATAACAATTAATTTATGTCTTGTCAGCTGTGGTTCAGTGACTGGCTAGAAAACAAATATGAATTTTATCATGCAGGAGGTTGAGGTGACTGTTAATATACACTACACAGATGTCACCCTTCTTGTGGGTCAAGATGGCAATGAAGAGCTGAGGCAGTAAGGGTGGGTTGAGGTGGTCTTGGATGTAAATGTCATTGGTGGGCATGGAAGCTGGAGTACAGCCATTCTAGAATTTAATGTCATTAAAAGGAGGAGGTCCAGGACCTTGGTCTGCTGTGGGATAGTAGAGGGTCCTCACAGCAATGACAAGAATTAATAGATAATGTCTGTTTGTTACTCTTAGTAAAACATTACTCCATTTTTGGAATCACTAGGGCATGGATGTTGGTACACCATGGAGGGAATGTTACTGCTTACTTAGATATGTTTATCATGGAGTATTGCTTAAAGTACATTAACTACATATACAGACTACTACACAATGATCTGTTGATGCTGATGATGGCTATTTCAGTATAGGTGGTGATGGAGGTAGTAGACTATCATCCTGTGGGCCCTGCAGTCATGTAGGATCATCTTGTGGAGGTGGGATGCAAGTCTTGACACAATATTGTACAGTATACATGTACTCTAAATGCCTGACAGGGTTTGTGGAAGTATGCTGTAGTGTTCCCCCACAGCTGCCTAGGCAATGCAACCTCTTTTATAGGTGAGCTAATACACGTTCACTTATGTTAATGTCCACTCCTCTGTGCATGCTTGTATACCACCTACTGTGCTGTCTGTGATGACAGTATGGTTCTAAAGGATAGCTGGCACAATGTTGGGGGCTGTTACCCACACCTTTGTTACAAATCTACATACTAACTGTGTGATTGCTGTACATATCCCTATTCCAACTTAAATTCCCACTGTTCTGAGTGCACTCATGATCCTTGACCACCTTCAATGGTCTGGTAATTGGCACAAGAGCGCCAACTGTTGGCATCACAATTGTTTTGGGACTGATAGCACACACATCTGTGTAGTGACATCACCTGATAACTTAAGGAATAAATTTGCACAGGCAGTCACATCATCAGTGAAAGGTTTCTGGATCTCAGTGTCTGTGGCATCTATTGTACCCAGTTTACCTGGCACATGGCATATAGTATGTAATTCACTCATCACAGGTGTCCACTCAGCCTGCATCCAAGGCATGTGACTATTCATCACTGCATTTGACAGTGGACTCTTGAGAAACTTTGTAGGATCTGGTTTATAAATGCTTTCAAAACCCCAGTAATATCTCCAGTTAGTTTGTGTAAAGTTCCAGTGGCCAGCGCAGTCTCTGATAAATGACACGCTGCTCAGTGGAATATTTATTTCTTTTCTCCCTGCAGCTGATGTTCAGCTGCCACCAGCTCCTCTGTGAATTCACTGGATCTGCTGTATCCACCATAGCCTTCTCCTGGCTCAATTTGACCCATACCTGAGGCTGGTATGCACACTAGTATTGTATCAAACTTCTGCTGGGGAGTGTGCCCCACCTCCCACAACAAAGCGTATCTTTGCAAGCTCTGCATTTCCTGCATTAAGAAAGTGTATGCTCTCTTCCATGCATGGTCAAACCTCAACTTAAGAAGTATACTTCTTGCAGCATATAGCTCACCAGGAACTTCATGCGGCTATTCCAGGGAGCCTAGGCTACCTCCCTCCCCCTAGGTGTGTTGGCATTGACCACTCAATCCTATCTTCCCCACCCAGACCCTCCAGTACCCATGCATCTAATCAAACAGAAGTTGCCCAGAGATCAGAGTAATATTTATTACACCTGCTGTTTTTACTGTTTAAGTGGTAGCGGGGTTATGGACATATAGGATTTAGACATGTAGGACTTCTGCATTACTAATTAGTGGATGGTATACTTCAGTGGCTGGCAGGATGCATACACCATCTGCATGTCTTGCAGTATTGTCATGGCTTCTCTACAATGCATAATGGAGAAGCCCTACTTAGCAGTAGTTATTGATTGCTGTATATACAGGCTCAGTAATGAGATGCAAGCAGTGTATTGTGGTGAAGCACAGGTTGTTAACTAGGGAGCAAGTGATATAGTCCTTCGCCCCTTATGTCCTACTCTTCCTGGGTACAGAGGCAGTGAATCACTGGCTACAAAGATCATCTGCATCCTACTGGAAGACATAACCCCTTTTTTATAAGCTGTGCTATAGAGAAGGACTTTTTTACCTCAGTAGACACATTGGTTAAAATTTAGGTCACTGTCCAGATAACTTCCTAAATCCAAAAAAGACTACTCATAGGGTCTTAATGTCATTGTGGTTCTTCCCTGAGGTAGATGACTTCCCAAATAATACAATAATGCATTTATTGACATTTATTTTCGGTCCATGACTCTGGCACAAGTTATTTTTTTGAGATAAACCTTCCCGCAGGATGGCTATGTGATTTGGGGATTCAGTGACTGCTCCTAACTTGCAGCCATGTGCAATCTTAGCCAGCCAGAGCCCTTTGGTATTGAGTTTTACTTCAGAGAAGTAGATGCTAAATAGGAAAGGCCCCAGCACAGAACCCTAGAGGACTCTACTGGTGACCCACCCCTTTGTGGAGGTAACCTTCGATATTTTGTTTTCTTGCATCCTATCTGTAAGCCAGGTGGTAATCCAGTGTGTAATAGGATGCAACTCCCAATTTATTTAGCTTTTATACAATGCCTGAGTGGGGGATTGTGTCAAAAGCTTTGACCAGGTTGAGGCATGCAGTGTGTACCCTTTTACCTTCCATTGCACTGGTAACCTTTTCAAAAAAGTCCACCAAACTGATTAAGCATGATCTGCCCTTGACAAATCCAAACTGAAATAGGATCAGTGTTTGGAGGTTTCCTGTTTCCTAATAAGTCTTTCCATGGCTTTGCATATTAGGCTGATCAGACATTAAAGTAGATTTTGTGTTACTGTCACGTAGTAAGATTTGTTTGGACTATTTTCATAATATGTAGTTCCTTAACTTGCTATGCTCTTTTAAATTAACTGAACTTCACTTGGGCACATAAAATGATTTACTTAAATTAACTTTGCTGGTTTCACATAAATCATTATTTACTTTGCTGAGGTTATTGTTGGGGTGATATCACCTTCACTGGGACTCTCTGCTAGGATACCACAATGCATATGCCAGGTTTGCTTTAGAAAATAACTCAAGTAATCTCCATGGTATCCCTGAAGTCTCAAACAACCCACTAAACAAGTATAATGGGTCCAAAATGAAGATTTTCAATCCATATATATCTAGCTTAATATACAGTGATTAACTAGACATATATATGGACTGAAAATGTTCCACTAGAAAATAACTGAGTTGGCATGGGCAACCAAACATATCTTCCAGGTATGTTTTAAAACAACTGGTAATGTCTGTAAATACGCTGTGTGCTGGACAGGAGTTGTGTACCTCCACTAACACAGCCACACCAGGTTCTTTGGATCCTAGGAGAATATTAGGCTAACTGCCCTGAAGGGTAATTTTAAGTCTAGCTAATAAGCAGAGGTCAGAATCAAACCCAGTACTTTGCGTCTATGAAGTGAAGACCTTAACCATTATTCTAAGTCCACTCCCACTGAATTCCAACTGATTGTATGTTGCAGTGTTTTCACACATGCTGATAGAATATGTTAAGGTGATCTTTTCACTTCCCCTTCCCCAGTGTTCTGCTTTCTTACCTCACTCGTCAACTTTCCAGACTGCGCTACTCCCTTTTGCAAAATCCTGGATCCGCCACTGATACCCCATTGCAGGCTACAGGGTATTCAAATTTTCCATATTTAGATGACTTTCGTATCTTTGAAGAGTCTTTTTTCAAAGTGTCTGCAATCTCTCACTTGGGTGAGAAATCTCTTACACAAGTTGGGATTCCGAGAGAACATTCAAATGTCTTCAGGATTGTGTTGCTGGGGTGTCCACTTGACACGTCAGTAAAAAAAGGTTTCTTCCAAAGGAAAAAAATATATTTAGATCTATTTCAAGGGTTTTCCACTCAGACTTTGGCCATGTAGGGGAGTACGTCAGGATTCTGGGTCTCATGGCATCTACAAACACCTTCACATTTGAAAGATACAATATTATCTGAAGTTATTTTGGGCCCAGCACCAACACCCATTTATTTTCAGATTCCAGCTCTGGGACTTGTAAGAAGAGAAATCACTTGTTGGAGACATCAAACACCTCTGAATTCAGGTCCCCCCTTCTCCCCTCCTGCCCCAAAGCAGTTAGTCACCATAGACTTCTCAGACTTTGCTTGGGGAGCAGTGTCAAGGGGATAAAAGTGCAAGGTACCTGGGACAAAGAAGCCAGGCAAAAGCACATAGTTATAAAATAGATGCCTGACCTTATCAAGGTATTTAACTCTCAGTCACCTCTGGGCCCAAGACTACTTCAAGTTGTTACAGACAATATCACAGATGTGGTACAGAAACAAGTAAACAAGTGCACTGGAACCAGCTCTTACTTTCTTTACAGACTAGCCATGTTAGCATGAGATATATATTTACAACACATTCTCACTCTACAGGCTTCTTACATTGTGTGGTAGGCAAGCTGAATAAGGCAGAGGCAGACCATTAAGAATGTAAACTAGACCAGGGGGTCTTCCAAGATTTGATCCCTCTGTCAGGGTTTGTCAAGTTGACCTTTCTGTCTCTTCTTTGAGCAGTCAGCTGGCAAAAGTCTGCTCCAGCAAGGAGGCCGGGAAGACAGCTGCCTTTTTGTTTCCTTGGACAGTAATGTCCTTGTATGCTGCTCTACCCTTTCCACTAATATTCAGGGTACTTCTAAAGATTCTTAAGAAATCACCCAAGATCACTGAGGTGACTCCCTTCTGGCACACACAACAGTGGTTCTTCTTTCTTTTGGAATTGGCTAGGGGCAATTACCACAAGCTTCCTGACAGAGTGGATCTGCTCATACATGAACAATGCTGTTTGATATATCCCCACCACAAACATCTTCAACTGACTGCCTGGATGATGGGGTTTTAATTCTTTTTAGGCACCTATTTTCTGAGGATGTGCAGCAGGTACTAGTGGAGGCAAGACACCCTGCGTCTAGAAAATCATATATAAACAAATGGTGAAGGTTTTCTAGTTGGTGCCAACAACATAACCAACATTCATTCAGCACTACTGTTTCTCTGCTTTTACAATATTTGTGTGAGATACTTTCCTATGGTCTATCTTATTCCTCTATCAGGTTCATTTGTCAGTCATTTCAGCATGCCCCTATTTTAAAGCATTCTCGTGTCAGAATGTTTTTGAAAGTGGTATCACATAAGAGACTTCCAAGAAAAGTGGAGGATCATCCTTGGAATCATAATTTTGTGTTAGAGAAGCAAACATTTGCTACATCTGAACCAGCTCATCTGGCTGACTTGAGGTTCTCAACACTGAAAACTGTTTTGCTGCTTGCTCTGAGCTCTGTAAGAAGAGTATCTGAGTTCCATAAGTTCTTTCTGTCAGTCAGTCTTATCTCATTTTCCATAGAGGCAGGATTGTTTGAGAACTAATTTTTCTTCAATGCCTAAAGTGGTACCCAAGTTTGCTTTAAGCCGCACTATCCATCTCCCTGTGTTTTTACATGAATCTTAAAATGAGGGAGAAAAGATACTCCATACCTTGGATGTTCACAGAGAGCTCAGATACTATTCTGATAGAACATAATCTTTCAGAACGGTTCATTTTTTGTGAAGGTAAGAAAGAACAACTTGTGTCATAGCAGAGTATTTCCAAATGGCTGTTTCAGACTATTACCTATTGTTATTCCCACCATGACAAAATTATTCCATGCAGGGTCAAGGAACATCCTACCATGGCCTTGGCTTCATCTATAGCATTTTGGAATGGGTTGGAATCTAGAAGTATTCTAGAAGCAGCAACTTGGTACAATGTATATACTTTTGCGAAACACTATAATATGCCTGATCCTTCTTCTTTAGGCTTTGCTAAGACCATTCTCAGGTCTACTTCACTTTGTCGTAAGCTGACAATATCGAGTCTGATATTGTCGGCATGACAATATCGAAAGTGAAGAACATCATGCAAGTAAACGGAACTCTCCGTAAGGGGAGATTTCCATTTACCTCAATGTAGTGTGGTCTCGGAGTTGGTACATTTAAGTAGGGGGGTGTGGGGTGGGGAGGGGGTGCAGGGGTTCTTGCCCCCCTGCCTACTCCAGTTAGATTTTTTTTGTTTTAATTTGTTTTGGGTTTTTTTTGCATTATTCAATGTTTTACTTAATCGATCAATAAAGTTCGACCTTTATTGATTTGATTAAGTAAACTTTCGATAACGTGATATAGATGCCCATTCTCTAGGGGCTCCTGGACTCTTCTTCCACCTCCCAAATGTAATAAGCTAGATTAATCAACTCATATAGCTAAAGCTACTGCAACAATCATCAATATGATGAAAACAATACAATTGTGTAAGTAAAATTGCCATAACAATAGCTGTTTGAATGATCACTGCTGCAGTAGCTGCTCCTTGTCTCCATCCCCCATGTTTTTGGAGTATTTCTTATGCCAGGGTATGAATATTTGTTTTTTGTTGTTCCTAGCAATGTCCTCTCAGGGCTCAGCCTTCCCTTCTGAGTTGACATGAATGCTCTGAAGGGCTTGATGCCCAAACCTATTTTTTTAATCAGCTTAACTCAAGCTGGCTAACACTTTGGATGCGTGGAAGAAGGTGTCCAGAAGCTTTGGAAGTTGGCAGGCTGTTATATCCTTGATAACCCATATAGCTAAGGCTACAGGAGTAATCATTCCAACATCTACTTTTAAGGTAAGTTTACTTACACAAATGTACTTTACTACTATACCTTCAAGTGTTAGAACACTGAAAAAAAAGAACTCATGGCTGTGGGGGCAGACTTAATGGTACCAGAAACACTAACTTAGGTAATTTTCTCTTCTTTCAGTTATTCTTTAATGTCAGTAACTATACGGATAAGTTATAATTCAGTCTCATTTTTAATTTCATAGAATTCTGACATCCTCTGTCTGATCATGGTGCTCAGGCATTGCATGACTTCATAAAGGGTTTTCCAGGCAGACAAGTTTAAAGTTAAGTTATGAACTTGAATGCCCAAACTGTGAAAACAATTGCAAGCTGCAGTTGCAAGGCTATAATGTCATAAAGATTTCTGTACAAATATCAGTACTTCGATACGTAACATGTATGTTTCCCAATATAAAACAAAAATCTGTTGTGGAAAGAAACATAAAATATAAAAAGATGAAAGGATAGTGAAATGCATTTGGGTTTTGTTCTCTCACTTACTGCAGCTAATGGATGTAGTGTTGCACTGGGAAATGTATTTCACAGGGCTGTAATTGATTGTCTGCAAACAACCAGGAAGTCAAACAAATATTTTTTCATTTATTTTTTTATTAATGCTTCACTCAAAAGAATGGAATGGTAACATTTGGTAATGAGATACTTTCTTTAAAGCAAGAGCCCCATCAGCACAAAAAAACTGAATATCTTTGACCTTCAACAGTGCTTTCATCATGTGAAGAGGGGAACAACAAAATACATTTAGAACCACAAAGGTGATTTTTTTTACTAGTAGTTGTATTGCTTTGGCTTTGATAAAATTGCCTCCTGCCGTAACCCTTTCATATAGTGGCATTTGTTCTTTTATCACGTGATGAGATTGCTGTTTTATATGTTTGTTCTTTCAACATCAGATTTTCACTACAACAAAGCAAAGAAATGGGATCTATTGTTTGGATTTAGTACAATTTACAGAAAAGACCGAGGAACAATATTTGAGTTTTGTGCACCAATTTCATAGACTGAATGACAGGTATTGTCCACCATGGAGTACTGCTCTGCCCTGTAACGTCTTTTTATAAGCTAAATGATACGGAAGGTGGTTTAATAAAAATCAGAGAATTCTTTAGAGAATTTGCTAGGTCACATTATCACTTCATAATTATGTGGCAACCCATGTGCAGAAAGCTGTATGTGGTCAGTTTAATATTTGAATGGTTGAAGAGAAGCATTTTTCTGATTGACCACCTCTCAGTCCAAAAGGGCTGATTGTTGTCTGTGGAGATAATAGTAAAAAGGTCAAGGCACAGCATGAGCAACTATTCCAATTACCTTAGAAAAACGACAGCTGCTAATTCAGCAAGGGTTGCAATACAGCCCCTCATATGATGTCTGGTCCTTTAGGAGGGCTTTAAATACTAGTTGCAAAATTATATGATGTAGAAATGCTGCATTATACAGTGATATGCAGCAGTATAAATTCAAAGCAAATTAAGCTGTTTTGTAAGCATATTCCATAAATATTGGCAAGCTACTGTAGCTACTTCTGTACTTCAAGCAGATTTAAACAAATTACCAGGTTTCTGTACATAACTGTCTGGCTATATTGCCCGTGTGAGACTGTGAGACTATCATATGGAACACATAAGCAAAGTTTATGTCCATATAATGGCATTATGCCTGCAATATGGTAGCATTTTGTGTTCAGTAAAACTGCATATAAATCATCAAAACTATAATGGCTTGGGGATTTTCCAACAGTATGTTGTGTTAATTGAATAGACAGGTGTTTGAAGAACATCTGTATCATGACACTGATGTGTCGCAAACAGAAGAGCAGAAATGTGATGTTAAGGCACTGTGTCAGTATAGATATATATATATATATATATATATATATATATATATATATATATATATATATATATATATATATATATATATATATATATATATATATATACAGACAGAGAGAGAGAGAGGGTGAGACAGAGATGCAGTTCCATTTCTTGAGGACTGCTTTTGTTGAATGCAAATTTTGCTACATGGTTCTTTGCCTGCTATGCTATAGTTGGCTTATGAACTTTCAATTATAATATAACAAGTGTGTGTTTAATGTCATGCAACTATGAAGTTCATGTACTTAAGTAAAGGGGTGTGAGACTAAAGCCTCCACATCTGTGGTGAGGTTGGTGAAGCTTCCCATATGAAAAAAATAGTGTACTTGCAAGGATTATTTCAACTGTTGTTAGATGTACTCTCTGTGTGTGCCATCCCAAAATATTGTGTGGGATTCGTTTGAAAATGTTTGTAATGGATAATTAATGTGTATGCACTGTTACTGTTTTTTTTTTTTTTTAGTTGGGTAGACAACATGAGTGACTTCATAAGAAAACTGTTGCATTTTTGTTTGCAGCATAGCATAGCCTTTTGATGGTTAGTGTCCTTGTACTTTTTCAAAGCATTTATGTTCTTACTGTAACATCAATGTTAGTAATCATACATTGTTGTATTTCAAGCAGCTGACACTCCACAAGTTCTTGCAAATAAATAGTTTCATTGTCCAAACATAAAATGAAGCTAACTTCACCAGGAAAAATAAAATAAAGTAGCAGTTCAGGCAGCTAGTCAATTTGAAAAAAAAAATCAGTCTTTCAGCAATACTAGCAGTGACATTCCACGGAGGTTGGTACTAGCAAATTCCAAAGGCATCACCGAAACAGAAAGTAAAGTCTTTAGCATTAGCCTCAGCTAAAATTAATTTGATTCTCTATCATCATCGCTGGCACAGCCACTTGAAGGTACTTCAGGTGGACTCTGATTTCAGAGAAGAATATTCTGGTTTTGGTTTATTTCTCCTTCTGTAGGCAGTCTCCAGACTTCTCTGAATTGTCACTTCATCAGCTTTATAACAGCTTTCAGCTACTTCTAAACAACTTCCCCCATGATATTCCTCACATGTCCTTATAATGTGCAGGTGAACACTTGCAGACAATTATCATTCCCTCAGGTAACATTTTAAGGGAATCAGTCCGTTTCCTACCCATCTAGAACTGCATGTGTAAAAGCTGTGTTTAGCCACCAGTAAAAGCTCCATTCAGCCACCAGATAATACTTTTTTTTCGTAAAGTAATGTTTCACTCTAAAAACTCTACTGCATGTCTCTTTTCTTTCTCTTCCAGACTTTGCACTGGTTGAACAAATATGCTCTATTATAGCTAATCTGTCTCCCACCTTGATTTAATTAATTTCAAGCCCAATGGAAAGTCAGTGGACCCACAACAGACCATTTCCTTTGTGGTATATGTGAAACCAGAATGTTTGCATTGTCGAGGTCCACCTGCAGCATTTTATGTTATCTTCTTTCTGATGTTACAACCCCTGCAGTGCGGCATGATCTACAAGTACAAATTCTCTACCAAGAAAGTAATAACATAAGTAAACTAAAGCCACTTAAAAGTCAACATTCTCTCTGACATAAAACATGTGTTCACTGCCTTCTTTGTTATTCTTCTTAGGATCCTATTCATTTCCTGTTTACCGAGGGAAGACTGACTCCAGCCCTATCTCTGATGTGTCTATTTAGACTATGAATGGTTTAGTGAAGGCAGGGGACCTCTGAACTGGTTTGCAGCATAAAGTTTTAAGTTTCTGGAACGCTTTCAGGCAGCTTCTTTTTATTTAAGTTTTTAATGGGACAGGCTACTAATACAAACTGGGGGATAAACTTTGATAATAATATTACCCTATCAGACCCCCAAAATCCCTCACTTTCTCTTTTGTTTTGGGAACTGGTCATTCTTTTATAGCTTCAATTTTTTTCTTTCTGGGGTTTGATTAACCCCCTACAGATTACATAACTGAGGTACCACACTTTGATCATGCCTTCTTTGCACTTTGGAGTATTTACAAAAAAAACAGCCTACCTTAGGGAATCCAACACCACTTGGACCTTGGGGAATGTGAACTTTCAGTTTTCCAAGTGGACAATTACATAGTCCAAACAGGCTGTAGCATCAATTCATAGATTTATAGGTAAGTACTAGGCAATCATTTCACTGACCATTGCAAGCCCTATACCTATGTTCAAAAGTTGCCTGGAGCCTTAGGAAGGGTAAGACAAAACATTTTGTGGAAGAATTTGGGGCTTCCCATCTAATTATCCAGGTTTAACTTAGAGGTAGGAAAGACACTACTATGCTTGATATGTACTGAAAAGGGATACATTGAGATATGAATCTATCACACCACTTTGATTTATTTATCTGCTGAAGAAGATTTAGTTACCTTTGCCAGGTAATTAAGGTACCATTTGTTCTGTGAAATAATAGGAGATCAAAGAGAGTTGGAGGTTTTATAGCTCAAAAGTCCAGACACAATATCCACAGAGAAGTCTACAAGAGACTGAATGCATACAAAGAGCTGCCAGCCTTTTCTGATAGCTAAGATGTTTGTGTCCACAGATCATTTTAGTTATGAATATGTAAGGCCTCTCAAATTGTGTGGTATGTTTAAACAAATATTTACCAAAAGGTGCATTGTATTCAATAATGGGATTGATGGGATATGAGTAAAGACAAATTAAAACTTTAGTCTAGTAGAGATGCCTTTGGAAATTAAATGAGGGAAATAGAAGGCCTTTTCCAGGTTTTCGAAATATTTGTACCATACAAATTCCTAGGATTTTAGGACATTTGTAGCATAAAGATGTATAGGGGTTTCAGGACATTTGTATCCTATAAATGCTTATTATTTCAGAACATTTGTATGGTACATTTCTTTTGTATGCATCCGTCCTACTTGTTTTACCTTAGAGTTCACTTGGTTTATTTTTCAGTCACTTCACAAGGTCATTGCCACTTAACCAGGAACTTGTTTTCAATCATGGGGACCAAAACCAGGGTCTTACTCAATTTCCCAACTCCCGGCATTCCTGTGGTAAACTCTTTTTGGTTAGCAAATGCTTTCTCCATATGTTCTCACATGATTGGCATTGCCACTTTCATTCCCGCCATCAAATCAGATAATGGCATAAAATACATTTAAATGGTGTGTCCCCTTCTTCACATCTCTCTTTAACTATATCTGCTAGCCCTCTGGGGTACCTATTGTACAACAGTTTGAATGGTCTACATCTTATACAGGTTTGAGGCACCCCATCAGACTGAAAACATTAAATAAAGTAACAGCAGGTACCAGATTTCCCTTCATTTTCTATTACCTTTCTCAACATTGATTTCAGGGTCATTTAAAATGTTCCTGGAACACATCCAGTTGGTGTGGTAAATGGATGTTCTCAATTATTTTACCTGAAATCTGGCAGAAATGTTGCATTATTTCAGACATAAAAGGTGCACACTGGTCTGTTAAGATTTGTTTTGGAATACAAATGCAGGAAAATAGAAGCTCCAGATCCTTTACTGTGGCTTTGTAGTTATTTTCCAAAGTGGTATACATCAGGAAATCAGGCATCATAGCCCAACACTAACACAATATATTGTTGACCATTGCTGGACCTGAATAATGGGCCCACAATATCCATAGCAGTTATGTCAATAGGAACTTCAATTACAGGCATTAGAATAAAGGTGTTCCTGTAGCCCTGGTATGGTGCTGTCCTTTGGCATTTGAGACACTTGGAACAGTAAGTTGCAATCTCCTTTAGGGCACACAGCCAATAAAATCAAGCCAGATGATTTACTTTAGTCTTATCCATGTCCAAATGCCCCCAACACGATTGTGAGCCATTTTCAGGACTACCTGTCTGAAAGGCTTAGATGCAAACAAGTGCCACCCAATCTCCTTTCTTTACTTTGCTATGGAAAAGTCAAAATGCTAAAATTCGTTAAATCAGAATAAGAGCCAATGGATGTTTTGTCATAATACTCTTCTTTATCACCTGTAAAGGTACTATAAATGTAGAAATGCAACTAATATTTAGACTTGTTTTCTAGTAATGCCCGATACCACTCAGTCTGCATATACTAACTCTTATCACAATACTTTACAGTAAACTGAATTATTCATTTATTTATTTATCTATGTGAAAAATAAACTAATTTGTTCTGAAATACTATAACATAAAAACTTGCATACAGAGTTGAATGAGAAGTGGGGTTAAGCCCTCACATTGGCAGGTACACAGGGGTAAATCATCCTCTAATAAAGAGATATTTCTGGTTATATGAGCAAACTGAACTTTTGATATTTTTGAAGAATTCTTACCCTTTAAAAATATGGTCTAAGTTAAATGTCTGAACATCCAAAATGTCGAACATGACATGATTGAGACCAAATGTTCGACATTTGGATGTTCGAGCATAAAAAAAAAAAAAAAAAAATGCTTTAACAGTGTAGGCAGGGGGGCAAGCCCCCCTGCACCCCCCACAACCCCCCTACTTAAATATACCAACTCCGAGACCGCACTTCAGTACAGAAAAGGGAAATTCTCCCTATCTGCACCATACGGTGCCATTGAAAGTCTATCTTTGAGCACTCAAAATTTCGAACCATGTAACGTTCGAAATTTTGAGCGTTCGAAGATTTGCAAGGTACCCAAAAAATATATATATTGCATGATATATGTATGCATGCAATGTATCATTGTTTCAATTGTAAAACATCAGGTTGTACATTACTGATTTGCATGAATTAATAGTAGACTAAACTGGTTTCTAATGAATTAGACATATACTTGCTAATTAAATGGACAGAGTAGTCCATCAAAATATCTGAAAAATTTGTAGCACTTTAAGCTTTATATAAAAAGATAAATCCAAATGTAACAGTAAAGCACTACAAGGGAAATTCTTCATTTGTCTGAGCTGATGTTTTATATAGAATTAATTTCAGTGTCACAATATCAGTACAGGAAATAAGCCACTGAAGAGTACAAACAAAAGGTTTCTGGGTAACATTAAACACGTTTTAAGTAGTTTAAGTTACTTATGTGAAACAAGTTTATGCACTGGATTCATAAATGAACCACAACATACACATGGCCATGTACACATCACTTTATGCTTTTTGTATTTAGTAAGCACCCGTACACAGTGCTGCATGGTCTTCCAACAAGAAGATATGCAGCACCACGAAGGCTTGGCCCTTTGGCCATGCTGAATGTTAATGATGCATTCTAGGGAGAGAGGCATGTGCTAATTAACCTTGTGATCTCTCCCTGGAACCATTTCCAAGAAATCATCTACATGACTGAGCGATTCAAGAAAGCACTCATCCATGTAGATCAGCATAGCCTTTCTCACCATATCATGGTAGCAAACACAAACATGGTGGGGATAACCACTAGACACCAGGGCTTACTGCAAAACTAACATGGTGGAGGATAATCACTAGACACCAGGGCTTACTGTAAAAGTGCCATTGACAACATGAACATCAAAACATGGATTAGGGGTTGGAGCTAACCACTGAACACCAAGAGAGAGTCAAAAGTACTGTACTGGCACCGCAGTTACCATGAGGACCAGGGATGGTGGATACACACTCTACAGTGCCATGTCAGTATCAATGTTACTATAGGCATGGGGGGATAGACCAGACACCAGGAAATAGCTCCCTAAGGCATGGAAAAGCATGACAGGGGTGGGGTAAAGCACCGTACATACTCAAGTGCTGTAATGGCAGCAATTGCAGTACTTGGATTGGGGGGTGGGGGAACCAGACGATCACTAGGGACTACATTGCTGTAATGATACCAATGTTACTACAAGTATTTGAGGGACAGGGGAACCACTGCACATCAAGGATTAGTCTCTGAAATGTTGTAATGGCACCAACATTACTATGGGGATGGGAAGGGGGGGATACACTAGACATCAGGAAATACTACTTAAAGTGTCCTAAGTTGCATACAGCATGGCAGAGATCATGGAGATTTAACCATCAGACACCGACATCATAACTGAGATTGAAGGGTGGGGGTACACTATACCACTGGAGCTTAAGTCATATATGGTGTAGTGGCAATAAAATATTACAGGGTGGGGGGAAACATGGAAAGGTAGAGACAGGTACAGTGACTGTAGTGTTTGTGCATCTACATCATTGTGTATGTGTGTGACAGAGTATTTGGAGGGGGGTATTCCACTGCTTAAATGAGCAGCACGATAGTACCCTGATGCACAGATCAGCCATGATCTGCATGTTGCTGTAGTACCTATGATTCAGGAAACACATAAATTAGCCAATAATGAGGGCCAACCTAGTCATGGAGGCTAGAATGTTCCTGAATCAAAAATGGGCATATTGCCCTGGAGGAGCCTTTCTGGCACAAGATGCATGGCTCAAGTCAGGGTCTTTATAAATTCCCAGGTATGTTTACATGGAGTATTTCACTAGAACTTTTAAACCACTGTATAAAATAATAATTTGCCAGTATACTTCACAAATGTAAGAAGTGTGTTTAACTTTATTCTAAACATTGATGTGCCTGCTTCTCTATAAATATGCCATATTAGAGTTTTAACATTTTGGCTGCGGTGGTGGTGCTGCGGTAGCGGTGTTGCCTCACAGTAAGACGTTGTCCTGTTCGACTCTCAGCTAGAGCATCTTCTGTGTGGATACATGCATGAATGGGCGTACCTTCGTTGAAGATTGTGCGTCAGAGCTGGCAACTCGGCACGTAAAACTCTACTGCCAATCAATAGTGGACCGGAGTTCCGCTGTGGCGACCCCTAACTGGTCAAAGCCAAAAGACACAACAAAGAGTTTTAACATTTTGATTTTCCATTAACTTTGATCTAGCAATACGAATGTTGACTTTACTATATTTGGGTATAAAACAAAAAAGCCATTTTCCAAGCTCTGATGATTATTTGCACATGTTCTCAGTATAGTGTCTTTAACAGCTGAGTGCCTTACTTACAGTAAAAAGCCTTGTTTCCTTTATTTTTAACTGTTTGTTCCAGTTTTCAGAAAAGAAATGACAGATAACATTTAATGTACAATCCTCATGTATGATACCATCTGCATTTTCCACTGGTGGACGGTTCTTTTTTCCTCTACAACTCCTCAGATCCTACATTTCTTTGCAGTCAAACTCAGCCAAGAACCAGTTGTTACAATACTAAAATACGTTACTAATCACCATCTAGTGATGCTTTACTAAGTATAATATAAGAGTAATCAGGGCAATAAATTCCATTTTTTCATCCAGTTTCACTGCTCTCTTAATATCTTTGTAGGTTCATAGGTAGGTACTTGGCTACTGATATGTGAGGATCCTTTGAAGCATAGCCATACATATTTTATTTATTTATTTGCAGTTTATAGGTTTATAGGTTTATACTAGGCTATCTGCCCTGGGGCAATTATAAGCCTAGCCCGATTCTGTATGGCTTATGCCACCCCTTCATTTGAGTATACTGTGCCCTTTTTAAGGTTTAGTTTACTGTGCCTCTGTCTAATAGTGACACGGGAGTAATCCCTGGGACAAACCTATGATCCCCCATCCACCTATCGAGATTCTTCTTGAAGAGATTCAGTGAGGTGCTCTGCCTCACATGAACTGGAATTCTATTCCAGAGGGAACCTCTGGGTTTATAACCTGGCCCCCCAACAAGTTGTATTTATTTTTGTGCTGAGGTTCAAGTCATTTAGATTTACTGAGGTGGAGCATGTCCATTAATTCTGGATTTGACATAGCTTTGTATGTCAGGCATAGATCGCAAGTAGGCGGTATGCAACTGAGTAGAGCTGGAGTTTTTAACCGAGCAGCATATGGCATCTGTTTGAGACCCTTGATCCTCTTGGTGAGATACTTTGGGTCTCTGCAGGTGTCGGGTAAGGTACATCCCAAAAGGGGCATTGTATTCTATGATGGGCCTGATGAGGGATGAATAAAGAGGCACGATTACCTTTCTTGATCTAGATGTGAAACCCTTCGTGATGAGGTGGGCTATGTAGAAGGTCTTTCTAACCACTTTGGCAATGTGGTTTTCAAAGGAGAATCAACTTGGGTCCCCAGGTCCCTAATAACTTTCTCTGTACTTAATGGGTTTCCACCTATGTGGTAATTTGTGGGCACATTGTTTTTGCCAAAGGGTATGACTATACATTTGTTGGCATTTAGCTTTAAACCATGGCGCTGGCACCAGTTATCTGTCTCTGTGAGACCTTTTTGAAGGATGTTTGTGTCAGCTGGTGAGTTGATTATGGCACCCAGTTTGCAGTTGTCTGCTAACTTGGTGAGCCATAGTCCTCCCACGTTTGCCTGTACCTCGGAAAAGTATATACCGAACAAGAGTGGTCCCAGGACAGAACCCTGTGGGATGCCACTTGTGACCGGTTTCAAGTCTGACATGGCTCCAGCAACTCTCACTCTGTGGGTTCTGTCTTTGAGCCAGTTTGCGACCCATCTTGTGACATAGGGGGTTTGTTAACTGGGAAAGTCCACTGGGCCATACAGAGCCTGTTTTCAGTGGAGGCCCAGGGAGAAAAGCTCCCCAGTACAATAAAAAGCAAAATTATATGCATTGGTAATATACAATTATTAAACAATTTAGTTTACAAAGTTATCAACACAGTTAGCAATTCAGTGGCCAGCCAATAGCAGTGACAAATTACAATTTTTTTTTTGCAAACATAGCATAGAAAGTGGTGAAATAATATATCTTTAAAATGAGGTATTCAGGGAGGATGAGTGCAAGTACAGTTCTATATGGAATATAGGTTAGTGTATAGAGAAGTTTTGAAGTGGGCAGGATTTTGGGTCGATCTAATAGCTAATGGTAGAGCATTCCAGTTTTTGGCTAAAGAGTAAGAGAAGAGAAGTTGGCCAGGAGGCAGGTTTGGCTTGTGAACCTGAAGTGGTTGCTGATTCGCAGATCTAAGGGGCCTATTTGGGAGGTGGAAGGTGTAGATAGAAACAGGATGGGAGAATCAGAAGGTTTAAAGATAAGTTTGTGAGCAGTGGTAAGTTGCAGATAGTTGAGGTAGTTTGGTAGTTCTGACAATTTTAGGGAGTGAAGAGCAGTACAGTGATGATAGGAGTTCTTAGAGTTTGTTGTGAATTTTGCAATTTTATTATAACATGTCTTGAGCTTGGCTTTTAGGGAGATTTGAAGGTTGGTACGTAGAGGGGCCCAGTACGTTAGAGAGGTGAGTAGGTAAGTGAAGGCATGGGTTTGTTTGGTGGAGGGGGTAAGGAACTGGTTGTGCCTATAGAGCATTCCAAGTTTCTGATATTTTTTTTTGATGTTTTGTTGTAGATGAATATCAAATGTTAGATGTTCGTCTATGGAAACTCTTGAAGTTTTGTGTGGTTGACAAGTTCTATTTGAGCTTTACTTTGGGAATAGATGTTGAACATGGCTTTGTCCAACAGGGTTGCTTTTAGGGGGTGAAAATCATGATCTTGGATTTATTTGGGTTAAGGGCTAGGTGGTTATTAAACATCCAGGATTCAGTGGTGGAGAAGGCTGCTTGAGTTTTGAGTTGGAGCTCAGAGATAGAGTCAGCTGTGCAGACAATGGCTGAGTCATCTGCATATCGAATAAGGGCTCGAGTGGTCATAGATACATGGAAATTATTAATGAAAATATTGAATAGGAGGGGACCAAGTATGGAACCTTGAGGAACTCCAGTAGAGGTGTTAAGATAAGAAGAGATGGACTTTTGCCATTTGACAGCCTGTTGTCTGTCTTTTAGATAGCTTGAGAGTGGTGGGGGGAAATCCAGCATTTGTGAGTTGTGATAGTAGCAAAGGGTGGGAAACTGTATCAAATTCCTTTAATATATCTAAGAATATGGAGGAAACTATTTTCCCAGTATCACAAACTCTGTTAACTATATTCAAAACAAGATATGAGGGCAGTTGTAGTGCTGTAGCCAGATCTGAAACCATACTGTGTAGAAGATAGGAGGTGGTTATGAATTAGATAAGGCATCAGCTAAACATGAATGCACTTTTCCAAGTTCTTAGCGGTAGGGGACAGGATAGTGATAGGACAAAAGTTGGAAATACCTTTGTTTTTGCCACCTTTGTGAAGTGGGAGAATGTAGGCTTTCTTCCATAATTTGGGCACATAAGATTCTTGAATGGATCTGTTAATAAGGATACGTATAGAGAATGCAATGGCTACAGCAGCAAGCTTTAGAAATATGGGGGGTATATTGTCAGGTGCATTAGAGCAGGGTTTCAGCCTTAGGAGTCGTCTTTTAATAGTTGAGGTAGAAATGGGGTCAATAGTGAAATTAGGGGTAAAAGGGGTATTGGGTTCAAGGGTGGATAAGGTGTTTGTTGAGATAGGAAAGGTGAAGGAGGTTTTGGTGGAGCAGTGTTACTTGTGCTGTGCCTGTCTTGAGGAGAGGTAGCAGTAATGTCGGCTATAGAGTTTATGAAGTATGAGTTAAAGAGAGAGGGTGTTTCTTGAGGAGGTTTGTCTGGATGTGGACTAGGGTTGTTTTTTGTCAGGGTTTAGGAGAAATGTGATGGAATTCCAGAATTTTGGGGGGTTTTGTTTATGGTTAGACTTCATTTTTGTATAGTAAGGTTTTTTGTCTTTATGTACTAATTTTATATTTGATTACGAAGCAGTTTAAAATGTATCAGAATGTCCTGTTTTTTGTTGATAGTGCTTCCATGTTTTATCTCTGAAGTTCATTAGATCTTTAGTAGGTTTTGGTCAGCCATGGAGCACAATTAGTCTTGATCCTTTTTCAATGGAGGGGGGTACAAGGCTATTTAGTGCGTCCAAGAATAAAGTATTAAAATAGTTAACAGAGTGGTCTAGTGGGAGAGTTTTTAGTTTGTGCCAGTTAATCTTTTTCAGGGTATCAGTAAAGGTTAGGCAGCTGAAGGTAGTTAGATTCATTATCTGTTTGTCCTGGTGTTTATTTTGGTAGGCTGAGGGGGAGTGGTAGATAAATGCGGGGAGGTAGTCACTCTAGAATGGATCCTGCATTATTATTCTTGTTTGATCTGGCTGGGGTGTTTATGAGCTGAGTAAAGTTGAATAGATTAATACTGGAGGAATAGGAGTTGGAGCTCAGGTTTAGCCAATTGATATTTGCATCACCTAGGATAACAGTTTCATTTTTAACATTAGTAGAGATCCAGACAAGAATTTCTTCTAGTAAAGGGATATTGTTTCTAGGGAGTATGTATAAAATATTATACAAAAATGTTTGCACTTGTTAATCTTTAAGAAAGAATAGTAATTTCTACATTAGGGAACTGGGGGTTTTGATTTGTGTAGGGTACTATGTTGAAAGTGTTAGGAAAAATTAGTGCTACTCCACTTCTTTTTTTGTTAGGCCTATCTGATCTTATAGTTTGATAGCCAGGGGGGAGAGAAATTCAGTATATTTAATGTAGGGTTTTATCCAGGTCTCAGTGATGGAAATGATGTCTTGTCAATTATAGTTGATTCATGCATGAAAAATGGGGCTTTTGTTGCAAATACTTTGACTATTTATGGTTACCATGTAAATGGATTTGTGAGAGTTCTAAGTGGAGGTGTGGTGATATTAGTTGGGGGGGGGCCTGGGTTGGGGTGTATATTTCCTGAAGTAATAAAGTGAGAATGAGGTGGGGCTCATGGCAGTGAGATACAGTAATGGACAGATGAGTATGGAGATAAATGATAGGATTAGAATGTGTGTTGTAGATGATCGCATTATTAGGTTTGTAAGAGATGGGGGAATGAAAATGTATGTGGTGAGATATAGTGAGGAACAGAGTTGGGTAGGTAAGGAGGGATATAGATGGATATTTAGGAAGGGGTGTGTAGAAAGGAGTGTAGAGTAACAGGAGACCTGTGTAGTAGGTTTGTAGTGTGGCTGTGAGTCAGGAAGGCAAAGGATGGGTGTAGAGTGAGTTTGTGTAGGAGGAGAGAGGGGAGGTATGAAAAACACAGTAGGGAAAAAGGAAGATGTAGATTGGTTGGAAGGATGTGGGAGGAGGAGGAGACAGCTAAGGTTAGGTTTAGGTATAGTGGGGGTAGGTAGAATTTGGGGGCAGGGTAGGGGAGCAGAGTGAGTCTGAGCATAGCAAGGGTGAACGGAGCGGGCTGCATTCAATCAGAGATCTGAGCTACAAAGAAAAACAATCAGTGAGAAAAGCAGGACTGGTCTTTCAGGAGATGAGGTTTATTAAGAGCACTGTAAATTACTGCCATACAAGACTAAGAGCAGTAAATGTAGAATTTAACTAAGGTCTTCAGAATTTGGGTTAGAATATGGGCAGAAAGATATTAAATGCTGTCAGAAAGTAGGAAAAAGGAAAACTTTGGGAAGTACAGTGGGTTTGTAGCAGCAAGGAAAGGAAACATGAGTGTTTTCTGGTGATATGCAAGGCGCTGTTAAAATGTATACCAAAAATGAGCCAAACAGTGTATGAAATCCACTGTCATCTATGAAAAATACACTGCCACGGCTGAATTCTCTCACAGTCTTCCTTATTAAAACAATTCCACACAAATTAAAGATTGAGCGCTTTCTTCCCTATGCCCAGGGATTTCATCAGAATCTGTGTCTCCTAATGTCTTCCCCCTTAAATACTCTGTTACAATTATGACATCATTCATTGTAAAAAATACTTCAAGTGCAACATGCTTCAGTTTAAAACCTTTATTGTAAAACTCTTAAAACATTTTATTAAAATACATGACAGTTTACTAAAAAACTTTTTGTTGATATACTATCTTCCATTTCAATTTCTATCCATTGATCAGATTCTGTTTAACATTTATTTCATAGACTCTACTTTTTTACACAGTAAGGGCTTGATTGAAATGATTTCATTTAACCCTGGGGTTTGACTTGCTTGTAGCTTAATTTACCATCTTGTTTCTCTTTCTTGTATGTGGCTTCTGTAGTCTCCACCCCTAGGATTTTTTACCACTTTTTCCAAAATGCCAAATCTAAACTCTGTACAATTCAGGCAGGTTGTAGAATGCCTATATAGGGCATTATTCATATTCTTGGTAGATATTTGGTGTGTGTGTTCATATATCTGTTAAAAAGTAGCAAGCATGAGGAATAATATCGTAGAGAATTAACAAAACATACAACGTATGCACACAGGAGTTTGGTGCCTGCGACCTTGGGGATGTAATAACTTAAATGTGTACCTGTGCTTCTGCTTGTGGCTGGTGAGAAGATCTTGATAGCTCCTTGGTTACTATGCTGGCAAGTTGCAAAGCTATAATGTCTAGGGAAAGGAGGCAAGAGGAGAAATATTAGTTATGATCAGCGGACATAGAAGCTTGGTAGATGGAATGTTTAAAATACAGGAAATCGAGCAGTAGCAATGAGTCTGAAAGGCTTTAACTGCATATCAAGGTTGTTAGAACAGTAAGGGCTGGAAAGGAAACAAGCGTATTAGACTTGAGGGTATAAGTAAGAAAAGGGAGGAGGTTAGCAGGGATTTTAGAAAAAGTGGAGTTGGAATGTTAAGGGGGAGATAGGAGATAGGTCCTGTGTTATAGAGAAGAGAAAATCTATGAAGGAGAAAGCAAGTCAATTGCAGCAGTTTTAGAATGCTTGTGCCTCAAGAAAACATCACTCTTAGTATGCCATATACCATGCACAAACCGTATGTCCAGGTTAAGTATACATTAAGTTTAGCATAGTAAAAGGTAAATCACAAAACACTGAGAAGGAAAATAAAAATTCCATTAATTTTTAGCACTTATATTTTAAATATGAATAATCCAGAGATGACTAAAACATTTACGTGTTACTCCTCCTTCCATTTTTAAGTCCCCTTCAACTGCAGCCTACTTTTCCTACCTCACATTTAAAATAAATCTAAAATAAGCATTCTAAGTTAACTAAAATCAGTATTCTGCCATGCAAGTCAATGACAGGCAGAAGACGACCTGGCCAGTGAGTAGTGGTTGCTAAGGGGGGTGGCTCAGTGTGAGATATGTAACTATGCATTAGCAGGCAATCCTATGCAAATGAGGAGAAGGATAGTGAATCCCAATTTTCCCCAGCATGTGAGGCAGGTCCCTACAGTATAAGAGTATGACTAATTGGGTGCAAGACTAGGAGGTAGGTGACATCATGGGTGTGTGTGTCAGGCATCCTGTAAGCATACTGGAGGCCTGTGGTTTGGGTTTGATCCTAGCTTAGCAAAGCTAAGCTAGGAGGTGTGTCTAAACCTGCCTAGCACTCTTTACAAAGGGTAAGCGGGTGTGCATGCTGCGCACTGGGTTTTACAGGAAGAAAAAAGAAGTTAAACCAGGAAATAGCAGCTCTGAGCACATGTGGGCACTCTGTTTGCACGGCGCGCACACGGGCTTAAACAGGGAGGCAATGGGAAGGGAAACAGCAGTAGGAAGGTAATCAAGGCAAACTAATGTAGCTGGCAGGTGAAATGTATCAGAATCAGCCAATTATACAGGCAGCAGACCAGCCCAGCCCAGCACACCACTATAAACTATGCAAACACTTTTCCCCCTTGTTTTTTTTCCAAAAGCTCTGCACCACCGGTGTATACGAACAGGGAAATTTTACAAAATGAAAGCAAGAGAAAAAATGTTAGGGGCTGCATTTGCTATCATAAACCAGCATGTGTAAGAGGCTGAGGGTGGCGAGGATGTGAATGCTGACAACCAACACACAGTGAGGAGGAGGAGAAGAGTGTACAGTCCCAGGGAAACCTACCAGGGGCTACATGAGCTGGAGATAGTGGAGCACTATAGGATGGACAGAGATCTCCTATAGCATATCATTGAGCTGTGCCTGCCACACCTCAGACACAGAACCAACAGAGGGAAAACCATCCCAGTGGAAACCAAGGTATGTGTAGGCTTAAGAATACTAGCCATATGTACCTTCCAAAGGTCAACTGTGGATATCATGGGGACCTCACAGGCATCAGCATCCAAGGTACTCCACCAGTTCCTGGATGCCATGTCAGCACATGCTAGTGAGCACATATATTTCCTCAACACCCATGAGGCATTGGCCAGCAATATGCGTCTCTTCCAACAAATAGCAGAATACACTGAAGTAGTGCGTGCTATAGACTGCACACACATACACATAAAAGCACCACCCCATGAGCAGGGCAGGGTCTACATAAATTGCAAGGGCTTCCCCTCCATCAACTGCCAGGTCGTATGCGATGCTCAGAGCATTATAATGAATGTGTTTGCTGGAAGCCCTGGGCGCTATCACAGTTCCCATATCTGGCATCTGACGCAGCTGTACCAGAGATTTGCCATTGGGGACATCCCATACGGCCACCTAGTGGAGGATGCTGGTTACGCACTGGAGCCGTGGCTGATGACACCCATCAGAAATGCACACACACCTGAACAGAAGCTCCATAATGAGGCACACGGACAAACAAGAATCATAATAGAGCATGTGTTTGGGATGTTCAAGCCATGGTACCGGTGCCTGGACACATCCGGTGGAGACTTGCAGTACTCTCCAGCTACATGTATCCAAATATTCATGGTATGTACCACGGGACACAACATGATCCTGCGGAAGCAGCTGCAGCAGGAACAGCATGGGGCAGGGCCACACAGCCCCCCATCATTGCCAAGGCCAGTACAGGGACAGAGTGTCTCAGAGGAGGAACAACCTGAGCCTGCACCTGTAGGCAGAAGGAGGCATACACAGTATGCCTTGGCGTTAGCAAAGAGGAAACACATAGCACACACACTGACACAGTAGGAACCCAGGGAATGAAAACTCTCTCTGACTCGCACATTCAGTAAAAGGGATGCCAAAAAGGACACCACCTGTGCTTTACCATGTGTAGGGAGTGTACTATGTGCATCTGACATAGTCAGCCCTCCAGCACCATCCTCAATAGTGGCACAGCCGCAAGGTAAGTCACCCTTCATATCAATCACTGAATGCAGTAGTACGGTCTGTTAGTTATATCAATGGTATGGATGTGAACATGCAAGGAAGGGAATTGAGTGGCTGAATGGGATGGCAGCATATAGTGGACAGCTATATGGGCAGCATGTAACCATAACAAATAATGGTGTCAACAAAGTAGGCAGTAACAGACAAGGTGAAAAAACACACTGCAGGACATGTGCTGGCCCAAATGTGTGTCCATAGGGCACACACATGCATGTCATGGAGGTTCACATACCCAACAACAGTCCCACACAGCCAGCAGGACATGTGTAGATGAACACAAGGAAAGGCTGTGCTAAGGTTCTCAAGGTATGGCAATGGAGATCAACCCCCTATCCAGACCTACACAGAGTATAACAGGTAGGGAAGTGGGATGTCATTCATGAAGGGTAGGAAGTCTGAAGTGGCAATGTAGATCAATAAAACTTATAAACTATACCTCATTGATATGCCTGTAGTCCGCAGGATAGGTCAGAATACAGATTTAAAAGGAAGCCAACAGACTAACAGAAATACCAGTGCGGTCAAAGCAAATGTCCACAGTTGTCAGGTGTGCCCCCCCAAACCCTATGTAGACATGTATTAGCATCCATGTGTAGGAGTAATAACAGTGAACACAGAGTACCTGTGCTTGCCAGAGTAGAAAGATGGATTGTTTCATGTGTACAATATGCAGAGCTCTGAGTGTCAAGCTGATGTGCGGAGGCCAACAGGGTACCTGAAATATCAGGTGGGTATAGCAGAAATGTCTACAATTGTCAGGAGTGCCCCCCAACCCTATGTAGTATAGCAGTAGCATCTATGTGTGGGTAACACAGCAGCAGAGCACAGAGTACCTGAGCTGTCCCAGTTATAACGATGGAATGTTGCATGTGTACAATATGAAGAGATCTGAGTGTCAGGTTGTGTGAAAGCCAACAGAGTATCTGACATACCAGGTGGTTGTAGGATATGTCCACAGTTGGCAGGTGTGCCCCCCCAACCCTATGTAGAAATGTATTAGCATCCATGTGTAGGAGTAATAACAGTGAGCACCGAGTACCTGCGCTGGTCAAATCAGCAAGATGGATAGTCGCATGTCTACAATAGGCAAAGCTCTGTGTGTTAGGTAGTTCTGAGTGGTATGCTGTGTGAAAGTGTTCAGCAAATAGCCATGGATGGTGTGTCCTGGTGTCCAGTGGTCAGTACTGCTGATGACTGGGCCAAGTCCACACAACTGCAGTGCCAAACAGACTGGTATCCCAGCATGACATGTTGCAGCAGTAGACCATATGATTTGTACAAATGTCATAACTGTCACCATCTGGAAGATGGACATGGCATGAGTGTTAGCCCAGATGTATACACAGTACACAGATGGAAGTACTGTAGAGAGAGACTGTGTAACATTTCACAGTGAAATGGAGACACCCTCCATTTTTACATACAGGTTCACAGCACATCAGTTGGTTGGGTAGTATGGGGAACTAAGATGTACTCTGGGCAAACACTGGCAGACCACAAAAGGCAGAGGTATGCTGTATGTACAAGCTGCTGGTATCCACCCCACTAGCCACCAGCAGGGGAAAGGTGCACGTATACCTGTGAGGCAGTTGCCAGTATCTACCCTAGCACACATGCAGCTAGTCCGGCCCAACATCAGCCTCAGGTAACACACAGGCCACCTCCATGCTGCTGTGAATGAGTACAATATGATCCCCACATTATTATGTGAATACTCACAGAATGTAGCATGCTGGAGAGGTGTCCCACGCAGGTGTGTTTATAGCTGTAAGATGCACCCTGCCAGCATCCACACCAATGGATTTTAAGGACAGAAACAATTGCCAACATCACGTTGCACACATATCCTGTCAACCCAGAGGAATACATTGCCTTGCAGCTTGGGTCTGTACAACTGACAGAATGCACTGGCCTTCTACAGATAGCCTGAATCAGTACCCAATGCCCTACTGTCCTCTGTCACAAGTCTGTGTCATGCCCGTACCGCCACTGTATGTTACCCCATGGACCCCCACATAATGACAAAACACAGGCCACAGAACAGAAATGCAAGGACATGTTGACATATCCCAGTAGTATATCCATCATGGTCCAATGCATGAACTGTGGACCAACCTGTACATACTGCTGGGATGGAGTGGCAACTATAGGCATACCTATCAGATATTGTTTGCATAATGGTAGGAAGAGGACAGATTAACAGAGGGGTTAGCATCGCCACCATGGAGTGTGTGAAGGGTGAAACCCTGATGTGTGCACATACTTATCATGGCTGCAAACACTGGGCTAGGTGGCCACAAACCTGCTTGCAAACCAAATTGGGAAGGGTTAATAAACAGAATAATGAGACCTGCCTCTGGATAACCTCAATTAGTCTGAATACCTGGGAGGTATGGCCACAGCATGATATGGCCATCCTGTCATGGTGATAATTGTACAGGCATGGGACCCACAGCCACAACAGCACCAATGTGCTGGACTATATACACAAACCTATCAGCAAGTGTCTGCAGTTGCCACGCCAGAATGACATGAGTGTGCATGAATATGTAGGTTGCACACCACATTACTGGACAAAGCTGCGTTCAACTTGTAATCCCCAGGAACTTACTGCCAGCAAAGATGTACACTTGTCAGTAGTTGATGACATAAAACATCAGAGGGTAAAACACCACATATCACTGAGTATCCCTGCCAACACCAAAACCATATAGCAGAAGCACCACAGACACAGTTAGCAACAATCTCACTAGCCTTTGACCAATGTCGACCCATATTATCAACCAATCTACAGCTATCCTGCAGAAGTAGGTTACTAGCTGTAGGTGTAGAGCACAAATACCTGCACTGGAGTACAACCTACCTGGAATGGAATCACGCATGCAATACAGACACTCATACTGAGCATGTTCACACACTTAGAGAAGAAAAGGCCATGTCAGAAAACAAATTACAGAAGGGAAATACTGGGCATGTTCACACACTTAGAGAAATGAAGGCCATGTCTGGAAACAACTGTGAACTATACACAGCAGTCAGTCACAGATGTCTGTGCAAACAGTCCACATTACACACCAGTTAAGCTCTGCACACACAATGGATGAGAATATGCACATATATCCAAGGACGGCACATTATAACAGCCCAGACATACACATAATATATGTGGGAAGAGAGTGACAGACAGTGACAGACAGCTCCCCTCTCATGAAGCCTGTCCCACACAGCACACTCCCATTTTGCAAAAACATATGATGTGCAAATGTCCATCATTGTACACAATTGCCCCTAGTAACTTTCCAGTTAGCACACCTTTCATTGCCTTTCTTTGACAAGCCTGCTGATGTAATGCCCTGTGAAATACACCTTTGATGAGGGAGAATCCCAGTAATCTCTGCGGTTTGTTCTGTAACTGCATAATGCTCTAATGTCATGTAGTAGTTAGATAGGTGTTCTAATCCCATTCATGGCATATGTGTAGGGCCCAATGCTTTTGAGAACAGTCAGTACGCCTGTCATTGCCCTTCTTTGACAAGCCTGCTGATGTCATTCCCTGAGAAATACACCTTTGGTGAACGAGTATCTATGTAATCTCTGTGATGTGTTCTGTAAATGCGTTATGCTCTAATGTGCTGTAGTAATTAGGTAGGTGTTCTAATCTCATTCATGGTAACTGTGAGTGCATGTGTAGGGTCCAATGCTTTTGAGGACAGTCAGTACACATGTCATTGCCCTTCTTTAAGCCTGCTGATGTCATTCCCTGTGAAAAACACCTTTGGTAAAGAAGTACCCCAGTAATCCCTGTGGCATGTTCTGTAACTGCGTAATGCTCTAATGTGCTGTAGTAGTTAGGGACATGTTCAAATCCCATTCATAGTAACTGTGTGTGTGTGCCTATGTGTAGGACCCAATGCTTTTGAGGACAGTCAGTACATCTGGCATTGCCCTTCTTTGACAAGCCTGCTGATGTCATTCCCTGCGAAATACACCTTTGGTGAAGGAGTATCCCAGTAATCTGTGTGGCATGTGCTGTAGTAGTTAGGTAGGTGTTCTAATCCCATTCATAGCAACTGTGAGCCTATGTGTAGGGCCCAGTCCTTTTGAGGACAGTCATTGTACTTCTTTGACAAGCCTGTTGATGTCATTCCTTGTGAAATACACCTTTAGCAAAGCAGAATCCTAGTAATTGCCGTGTTGTGTGCTGCAACTGCGTAATATTGTAGCGTGATAAACTAGTTAGGTAGGGGTTCTATACCCAGACATGGTATGTGTGAATGTTTGTGTGTGTCCCTTTGTCAGAGTGGGGACCAATGCTTTTGAGGCCATTCGCAGGCACTACAACCTCCAATGCCATACTTTGGCATGTCTGCTGACATCATCGACTGTGAAATACACCTTTGTGGAAAAATGTCCCACTAATCTCTGTGGCACGTGCTGTAACTGTGTAATGCTGTATTGTGATAAACTAGCTAGGTAGGAGTTCTATTCCCAGATATGGTAAGTGTGTGTGTGTACATAATACGTAACCTGTCTGGTGGTGGCTGTGACTGTGTAACACTTGGACCCATTGAGGAGGTTGTTTTGTAATTTCCCTATATGGTGGCCATATTATATGTCACAATGCCCACCTTACAAGGATGACAGATGTCAATCAGCGGAGATGCTGGGGTACCAATCCACACCCCTACATGGGATACAAGGCCTGGCGAACAAAGTAAGCAACCCTAATATTACACAGAGTACACTATGAACCTGTGTCTCATACACAAACACACTTGCCTAGACAACTACCGCTATGTTGGTAGTACCTTGCATACTGTTCACAGAAAGCAAGCATGGTTTGATTGCAGTGAGCTACAGAGGGCATGGCACCCTGTCCATCAGTACAATAGGCACATAACTGAAGACAGTGCACCTTCACTATGTTCCCCAATGGATGCCTACAACATCTGTGATGCCATCAAATGTGATCCACAAAGGACTGTCCATGAGCACGTCCTGCCACAAGAGGTCAGGAGTGGCACATGTGATGATAACGATCTGTGTATATAACATGGGCCTGGCAATCCAGGTACACTTCCACATGTCACTGTATATGAATGTGGGATGTGTGCACATAGAACACATACATGGAAAGCATTGCACAGCACTGGCCACACACAATACTAACCCAAGTGACAGAATGGTGAATACAATACCCACCTGTGTGGGACATTCCAGACACTACACACCTGATCCACACAGCAGACCATTGTCATGTCGCCTGATGTCAAGGTATACTCCTCACCTAGCCTTGTACAACCTTCTGGCACAGCCAACTGCTACACACCTGTGAAGCAATGCACACATGCACGTCAGTAATGGCACCCTGTGTCCCTGTGTGTGCTGTATGATGCTTTCAACCACATTAACATCTGGTACAACTCCCATTGGCATAGTGAAGCAATCCAGCTGATGTCAGACACCTTCACATGCCCTTTGGCCATAGTACAGCACAATAGCTCCTGCTTCAGTGTTACTCGCCCACAACTTCCCTGACATACTTTGTCCCTGTCTGTCCCTCCTACACCCTCCCTGGTGGATGTGGATATGTACACCTGCTCTGCTTAGGCAAGCAGCTAGTGTTTTGTAAGTGTTGGTCATGGTCAGCTGATGGCCTCTGCACCAATTGTAGTCCTCTTCTAGCTGATTGAATGTGACACAGCTGTGGTAACATTCCCATAGCCAATTGCATGGAAACACACTACAATATCTAGGAACATCATGTTGCTGTTGGGCCATGATATTCACTGTGAGTAGACCCTAGCTCTGGTGTTTGGCATAAATCATCACAGATAGGTTTGGGATTTACCTCCAACAACATACATTGTGGAAAAAGGCCAACAGACAGGAAGGGATGTGCCACACATGACTACAGAATGTAAGTTTGCTGTTCTTAATTTAGAGTACTGTCAGTTTAACAGGGTGTGTGTGGTTATGGCTAGTCTGCCTGCTGTAAGATCTGTCATGACACTGCGATGTTTGTGAGGAAACCCCCATCTGTAGGGTCATCTGGAGAATGGTTAGTGTGTTGAACCTTTTGTTCCTTGTGTTACTCACAGAACACCTATCTGAGAATGGCAGAAGCATAGTGTGAGGATTGCAGTCAGTACATGGTGACAGCCATGAGAGTTACTGACTTTATATTCCAGATTGGACATACTTCACAAAACACAGTGGTATGACAGTAAATGTCTGAGGTTACCACAGCACCATGCCAATATCATGCCAGTGTTCATAGCACTACACACAGGTCTGTCACACTTTGAACATATGTTATGCAGGATATGTGCATGTGTTCCCCTTGCTCTGCAACTGTTCTAGATCTGGTGTCTTGTGGTAATGTGAATATCTATGCATGCTGTTATAAGTAATCCTGACTGCTGCTGACTATTACTGGCTCTTATCTGTTGTAAAACAGCAACACCATAGCCTATATGGGAATGCTGATGTCAGTCGACCCACCTGTCCCACCTCAGCTGGCCATGACACCAGGCACCAGCAGATCTGGGTCCCAGCCTGGGACCTCCTCCTCCATTGTCCATGCACAACCTTTGGGTGGAACTGCTGCAGGTGATGGCGCTTGCCCCCCCAGGAGCCGGGGAGGAAAGGAACCTGTCACCTGCCATCAGGTCCAGTCCATGGTGTGTAGGGTGCTCGGCAAAGAGTTTCAAGATCACCTACGCCAGCTTGAGGGCCACATGGTGCAATCAGAGGGTGAGCTTACACCTCCTACCCAGCCCCCAGCACAGCCACTTTTGGGGCCATGAAGGTGTAGTGGTGACTGCTCATGGGTGGGGACATCAGTTTCCATTTGGGGGCTCATGGGCTTGTAACTACAAAACACCCGTCCCCATCCAAGGTATCCCCCCCCACATGTGTCATATACCACCCCTGTATGCTGTCTTGTTTGTCTTGTCTGTCATCCTACCCAACCTATCCTCCCCAAGCATACCTACTCTCCTTCCCCAACATCCCACTTACACCTTAAAATAAGGGCAATCTGTTCCCAAATAATATCTTGCCTCATACATAGCTGTCCGTTCCACACACATGTCCACTGGGCACATGTAATGTGGTCTAACTGGCATCACAGCATATTATTGCTGTCCTCACCCCTCTCTCAGGGGTTTGTGTGTCCAAACCTACCTCCAACTTAAGTGCATATGCACAGCTGTTGCTGTAGAAGAAATGGGCAGCTATGGACCTTCCCTACACCCTTCCTGCACATCCCTAGCTATTTTCCCTACTGTCTTTCCCTCTTTGGGCCCCTTTTTCACCACTGTCCTATCAACCATTTTTTCTTTTCTTTAAAGGAAATTAGCGCAGGGGTAAGCAGGAGTAAGTACTTTTAAGCATTAGTAAGCGGCTTTGAACGGGTTTGCAAGATGGTAAGCACTGTGCACACAAAGTAAGCAATTTTGAGGCTAACCTGGTGTAACCGGATTTTACCGGCAGTTAGCATTGCTTACTGTTGCGCAAACCTGCTTACAACTGCTTAAAAGTGCCTTAATCACCCTGTATCTGACCGCCCTTGTTCTGCCCAGCAACAAAATAAACAGCTTCTGTAAGGTTCGAACCCAGGAGCCAGCACACCATAGTCAAAATGATTTACCACTAAGCCATCACAAATATATGTAACACTGATGTTTTCACAAACATAGCATCCAGCAATGCCATTCATCAGTATGGGAAACAGATTGAGATATGTAGATTTATGTGTGTGTGTCCATATATTTATAACTAAGCAGATATATACCTCTCTCTCTCTCTCTATATATATATATATATATATATATATATATATATATATATACACATACACATATCCATACATATTTACATATAGGCATATACATACTGCATACATCCAACACCCGCACGCCTAGACCCATAATTTCATACCCATGGTTCCCTCACCCCACCCCCATGCTCCTTGTCCACAGCAGTCCTCCTTTCTACAAGTTCCAGCCGAATCTAAGCACACCACTACACCTTGTCCATTCTCCACTTCTCGGGACACATCACGTAAGTTGTCTTGACCCATGGATCTTCCGGCTTCCCGAACATTTAGTCTGCGAACATACATACCCTTCCTTGCTTACCTCTGAGGCATGGTATGTTACTCTGAAGACTCTTTTTAGCAGACTTTTTGGGGTCAACCTGCCAGGGACAAACATGTGTTTGTTTAAGATTAGACTTAGCAGGTTGACACTGTTTCCCCCACTGGTAGTATCCTGGCAGTAGTCTGGGAAGCAGTGCTGTGCAATGCTTAGTGGTGCTTATATTTGATTTGCATGATATTTGCCTTTTGGCATTGATTTCCTCTTCATTACATGTTATATATGTGTCTTGTATCCTTGATTCATGTGTACGTACACTGTATGGGGTCCAGGGAACTTCAACACTTTATTACAATAACACCTCACATCTGGACTTACTGCAGTACTCCAGTTCATATATTTATGTTATGTAGCAGGTTATACAACATCACACTGTATATAAAAACATTGCACATGTTCAGCTTGATTTTCCTATGGCATGGATTTGTTTGTTGGAACCTCATTCTTACATAATGCTGTGATGGCTTAGTAGTTTACTACTGTGACTGTAGTTTAGAGGGTGCTGGGTTCACATCCTGCAAAGGCTGGTTGCTTTTATTTCTGGACAGAACAGCAGCTGATAAATGCAGAGTGATTAAGGCACTTTTAGGCAATTGTAAGCGTGTTTGCGCTGGTTTACGTGAAGGTAAGCAATGCTAATCTCCAGTTACATATGCTTAGAGACAGTTGGCTTCAACATTGCTTACCCTGTGTGCGCATTGCTTACCCCCGCTTAAACATGCTTACTACTGCCTTATTCAGTATAACACTGACTCTTCACATGTGCATTTCTTGCGGTACTCCAGTTTATATATATATATATATATATATATATATATATATATATATATATATATATATATATATGCTATTTAGTGGATTTTGCACCAAAACTATTGGTTATAATGTGCTTTGCCATGTAAAATAGACTGTGCTACTCGAACAAGGAATGTCTGCTCATTGGGCGCATGCTCTGCCCACTACACTATTTCTGTTCTGCTTCATTGGCATATTTCTACCATAATGTCATACCCATGGTTCCTTCCCTTGGCCCCCGAGCTCCACGTACACAGCATTCATCCATTCTCCAGTTGTTATCCCAGCCATACCACACCTCCACACATTGCCCTCTCTACACTTCCCTGTACTCCTCCAGTATACTGTCTCGACTCAAGCTTCTGCAGGCTCTTCATCCGTTTAGTCCAATTATGTACGAGCCTTACCATGATGGTACTCTGATACTGGTGCAGATACCGATGTTACTCACAATTTTTGGTCTGTCCCACCAGGGATGGACCTGTTGTTGTGTCAAGATTAGACTTAGCTGGTCTACACTGTTTCTCCCACTGGTAGCATCCTTACAGGGGTTTGTGAAGCAGCGGTTTGCTCACACACCTGGCCCGCCTCATCTCCCAGTTCCATGGAACCAACGCCCCAGGTGTGACATTCTGTGCATGAAGCATGCCCAAGTGCCCCCACAGCATGCACTGTTTTTTATTATTCTCTTCAGTATTATGCAAGACTACTGTTATCACAGTATGATTGTACAGGCACTGTGTTTTGATACACAGACTGCTCGAAATACTGTGATTGAGTAATGTACACATGGTTGCTGGTATTAATCTACATACTTACATACATTTCCTATACTGTTGAATGACTCTGCTGGATGATATGTTTGTGATAACAGCACCTGTGTGTGTATCTACCATGGCTTAGTGGTAACTCACTTTGACTATAGTGTGTAGGGTCGGGGGGTTGCAACCTGGGAGTGCAGATTATTTTGTTACTGAGAACGACAAGAGCTGTTGGCTACAGAGTGACTAAGGCACTTTTGAGCAATTGTATGCGAGTATGCACTGGTTTGCGCAAGGGTCAGCAATGCTGACCTCCGGTTATGGCGTCTTACACTGAGTTAGCTTCTACATTGCTTAAACAGTTTGGGCATTGCTTACCACCGCCCATACAGGCTTAATCTCACTTACTCCTACTTATCCCAGTGCTACTTTATGTGCTTATTTTACATTTGTTGACCAGGACAGTCCGATTGGATGCTTGTCTATTTACAGTGGTGGCCGGGGGAGTAGAGCTCCACAGTAAAATACAGCTACTCATTCCAAGTAATACAGAGGTGTTCACATTCATAGAGAGTAACAGACTTAACATAGCTACGTAACATATTCTCCATGCTTAGTTTACTTTAACATGTCAGTATTATACATGCTTTGGTCAGGTTTACATGTCAGGTATGACTGTTGACAAAGGTCAGTTTAAGGTGAAGTTAGATTCCAGTTTAACAGTTCTGGATAAGTTACACTCAGGTACTCGGGTTAAGTTTAGTTATTCCATACTTGTGTGGCAGAGTAAGAGAGAATAGTGAAGGAGTAGGTAGGTAGGTAGGTTGAGGGGAGTCATTGTTAACTGTATAGTAGGCTGTGGGAATACTTGGTAGGGGAGCAATAGGGAAGGTTTGAAGGATGCCGGGATTTGTATGTGAGGCAGGACAAGACGTGTTGGTTTCAGTAGTTGATGGAGGGGTATAGAGTGTAAGGTGGGAGTGGAGGATTTAGCCAGGTGGTGAGTATGTGCTTATCCAAGTGTGCTTGAGGTGTTCCTTCAAGTGTTATTTACATGTGTCCTTTGGGACAGCTGAGGTAATACATGTGAGTAGGGAGTGCCAGATTATGCCAATATATTTGGGGAAGAGGGTGTCACCTACTTGTAACTTTAAACATTAATGGAAATGAAAAAGGGGTTGATAGGTAAGTGGTGTTAAAGGGGCACAAAGAGGGAAAGATAGTAGGGGAAATAGCCAGGGATGTGCAGGAAGGTTGAAGGAAAGCTCCACAACTGGCCATTTCTTCTACAGCAACAGCTATGCATATACACTGAAGTTGGAGGTAGATTTAGACACTCACATCCTTGGGGGCGGGGGGGGGGTGAGGACAACAGTAATAAGTTGTGATGCCAATCAGAATGGCTTACATGCCTACAGTGGGGTGTTGCAACCATGTGTTCTTTGGTGTTATTAGTGGGGTTTGCAACAACACATCTGGTTATACCGTACTTTGCCATGTGAAATAGACTGTGCTGCAGTGGGACTCATACCAGGAATGGCTGCTCATTAGGCATCAGCTCTGCCCAATTCACACTGTTGCTTACATCCATGAGGAAATCTGATTAGAACTGCTCCAGCCAACACTGGCACACCTCGAACCATAATTTCATACTCATAGTTCCCCGCCCCCCGGCTCCTCCTCTACAGCACTCATCCTTTCTCTGGGTGCAGGTCGGGTCTAACCACACCACTACACACTGCCCACTCTCCACTTCGCGGGACCCATCTCGTACGTTGTCCCGACCCATGGGTCACAAGGATTTCCCAACCTTGTAGTCTGAGTACATACATGCCCTGCCTTGATGAGTCATTGTACGGATGGGACTCCAATTACCCAGTAATTTTAGGGTTGTCCAGCAAGGGACATTCCTGTCTTTGTTTCTAGATATATATCTATATATATATATATATATATATATATATATATTGCTGTATATATCTAATGACATGTGGATGTATGGTTGTCTTCTTCTTCTTCTTCTTTCGGCTTTTTCCTGGTTAGGGGTCGCCACAGCGGATCACCTTGTCCGCACATTGATTGGCAGTGGAGTTTTACGGTGTCGAGTTGCCAGCCCAGTGCCCAACCTTCCACAGAAGGCACACTCACAACTAGGACCAATTTTTATAGTGTCCAATCCACCTGCAGCATGTCTTTGGGATGTGGGAACCTCTTGCTGTGAGGCGGATGTATGGTTGTCTGCATATGTATATATCTATATGCGGGTATTTATATATATATATATATATATATATATATATATATATATATATATATATATATATATATATATACATATGTGTCTACATGGTTCCACTTCATATCGTCGAAATATCATTTCATCGAATTTCAAACCACCGAGACAAAATCGTCAAAAGCTCAAATCGTAGAAAACTCATAACATCAAATCTGAAATCATCGAAAACTATAAAGTAACTAGAAATAACATCCCACAGAATTTTCACTACATTTATGTAGGGGGGGGCAAGCCCCCCTGCACCCCCCACACCCCCTGTAAATTAAATATACCAACTCCAAAATCGCACTACAGTGGGGGAAAAAGGTAATTTCCTAACTCCACTGTAGTGCGACTTTGGAGTTGGTATATTTAATTTATGGGGAGTGTGGGGGTGGAGCCGGCCATATGGGGGATGCAGGGGGGCTTGCCCCCCCTGCATAAACGTATTAAACAGTGTCTGGGATGTTATTTCTAGTTGCTTTCTAGTTTTCAATGACTTGAGATTTGATGTTTTGAGTTTTCAATGATTTGAGCTTTAGACGATTTGGTCTCAATGTTTTGAAATTCGATGAAATTATATTTCGACGATATGAAGTGGAACCGTCTACATATCTACTACAGAGAGGGAGAGGTATATATCTATTTAGTTATGGATATATATATATATATATATATATATATATACACACACACACACACACACACACACACACACACACACACACACACACACACACACACATACATCTACATATTTAGCTACATGTCCTGTAATGTTGACTGGTATTGCTGAATACTATGTTTGTGGAAATATCAGGGATATGTATATCTGCAGTGGCTTAGTGGTTAATTACATTGCCTATGGTATGCCGGGTCCTTGTTTCGAACCTTGCGAGAGTTGTTTATTTTGTTGCTGGGCAGAACACTGGCCGTTGGATACAGAGTGATTAAGGCACTTTAAAGCAGTTGTAAGCGGGTTTGCACAGAGGTAAGCACTGCTAACTTCTGGTTACAGCATCTTACACTCAGTTAGCTTCTAAATTGCTTAACCTGTGTAGGCTGTGCTTTCCCTGTGCAAATAGGCTTACACCCATGTGTGTTTCCTGTATACCTGATTTAGACAATCCTATTAGGTTTTTTATGCATACCGGGCAACCTTGTGTGCCACATATGCTTTGGGATACCTACAAATAAAACTGTTAGTGTAAACAAAGTCACACGTGAAGTCTGTTGTTATTACCAGGGAAACATTCGTCCCATGTGGGACAACCCAAAAATTGGGTATTCTATTTTCCTCTAAAAGCATGGCTGCAAAGGTATGCATGACTATGTGCATGGACAACAGCATGTGGCAGACCTAGGATACTTGGGTCGGGACAACATACAGGATGAGTCCCGAGGGGAGGAGGAGTGGAGGGTGGGCAATGTGTCGTGGTGTGGTAGCTATGGTCCGGTAACCAGGGAAGGGATGGTGGCTGTGTGTGTGCAGCGTGGGGGGGAGCGGAACTGTGGGTAATGAATGTTTGGGTCGAGGATGGCCTGGGTTGGATGAGCCTGTACTGGTCGGCCAACCTAGTGGGTGGGGAGAGGGGAATGTGATATAAACATGTGAAACATGAAAGAAGACTAATTTAAATCCCTATTTAAATGAAAATCTTACAATAAAATTAACTTGGTAGTGTATTGTAAGGTGGACGTGTTTGGCTGGGTGGGGTATGCCAATCCATACGAGACGTATATTGTTTGGGGCCTCTCGACCCTATTAATGGTGCATGTGGACATATATGTTTCTGCTAATCTACCATTGCTATCTACATATGTCTGGCCATATATACCTATATGAGTATATATATTTGCTTACATATTTCTAACTATGTCCGTATATACCTACGGAGATATATATCTGCGTACATATACGTAACTTGCTGTGTATATGTGGACATATAGGTGTTGACATATATATGTGTAGATGCGTCGGCATTTGCATGTATATATGTTCATTTATTTGTGTATATGTATATATATATATATATATATATATATATATATATATATATATATATATATATATATATATATATATATATATATATATATATATATATATATATATATATATATATATATATATATATATATATATATATATATATATATATATATATATATATATTTATTTTAGATAGTAATATATTTACACACACACACACACACACACACACACACACACACACACACACACACACACATACATCTAGATGTAGGTATACATTCTCTGTACTGTTGCATGACTGGGCTGGATGTTATGTTTCTGAAAACATCTGATCTATGTATATCTGGAATGGCTTTGTGGTAACTCATTTTGTGTATGGTGTGCATGGTCCTGGGTTCAAGCCTTTCAAAGGCTGTTTATTTTGTTGCTGGCAGAACACCAGCGGTTGGATACAGAGTGATTAAGGCACTTTAAAGCAGTTGTACGTGGGTTTGTGTGGGTTTGCATGGAGGTAAGCACTGCTAACTTCCGGTTACAGTGTCTTACACCCAGTTAGCTTCTCCTTTGCTTAATCTGTGTAGGCAGTGCTTACCCCTGGGCAAATGCACTTAAACATGCTTACTAGTGCTTACCTATGCTTACTAATCTGTGCTTACACCTGCTTGCTACCGCCTTATTCATTATGATACTGACTCATTACATGTGCATTTCCTGCAGCACTCCATTTCATAAATATATGTTATTTAGTGGGTTTTGCAATACAAATATTGGTTATATCATGCTTTGCCATGTAAAATAGACTGCGCTGGAGTGGGACTCGAACTGAGAATGCTTGTTTGTTAAGCCAATGCTCTGCCCACTACACTATTGCTGTGCTGTTTCATTTGCATATATCTTCTTTGTTATCCTCTTCAGCCTTTTAAGCTGCTTTAACTGTAGCTAAGCAATGGGCACACCCACACACCTACGGTTAGCTGTACTCAGAGTTTTAAAAAAAATAAAGGGGTTTCTTCTTTTGATTTTTATGTCCTGTTGCTGTTGTACACATGGGGGACTGTTGGTGGGGATATGCGGACACCTATGAGCGGGCTCGCTCATTTAATTCCACTTTGTGTTGTTCTACATTGCAGGGGTGTGTTTATTCTAAGAGTTCTGCTCTCAAACATGCCCTCTGCACTCATAGATGCTCTATGTAAGCCTAGGAGGTTGGGCAGCGCGCCTTCATTAATATGCATGGCGTGCTGCCGTCATCCTCCTACACGGGTGCTTCTGTGAAGGACTATGCTAGCCCTGCATGGAAGATTAGTGAATCCGGAGGAGTAACTATTACATTTGTAATATTTTGTAAACAACTTACAATATCTCACCAACCACGCAAGTTACACACATACTATAAGCAGCATTTTATTCATCTAGCTAAGAGCTTTCATATGAGGCTAAGGAGTTCTGTCTCTATTACTTGGCTGAGATATTTAGAAAAATGTGGCAATTATATCTATATAAATTAATATCATAAAAATAACAGTTAATATTTATTTACCTGCACTAGACAGAGGTCAAATATTAATGCAGTTAAGTTTGCCATTGTGTAAGCTTTAAGATGAAATTTTTAAAAACTTTATACATAACATAATTTTGAAATTATTGATGCAAATATGAACGAGCAATATTTGATGCTTAGAGGCATCAGTAGGAATTAACTGCAGATGTACCTGGAGGCATCACTCGGATGTAATGAGTTAGTATGAATTTATTCATATGTCTTTTACTTCTACAGAGATTGTGCATATTCACTGATATTGGTGGAGTGTAATGACAGATGTCTGAGTGACCTTTTGTAGCTGAAACATTCTGAAATGGATAGTTTTGTCACTATTGGTTCATACGTTGTTTCATTGCTTTATGGAAAAATGTTCAAAACTACAAATTTAAAACACACTCTAACAAATGGCACTGTAATATACAAGGAATATAATTTAATGCAATCAGGAAGGTGAATCAAAGAACACATGCATGTGTTCAAGGGGCGTAGGGTTTGAAAACAGCCTAAAGGTAAACTTAATCCACCACCGGCCAAATGCATTTTCTTTGTATGTGGGTTTCAATGCCATTTCAATGAATGTGAGTTTTAAGGACAGAGAAGTTTAGTCTTCATACTTAGTCTGTTTTCATTGTCAAACTGTATTGTTTTGTTTAGCACTGAATATCAGTGTTTGTGCTATAAAATTTTAAATAAAAGTTTTAAATTAAACCCAAATATCTGTAATCATTGTGGAAGTAAGGAAGAAAACGGTACGCACAATGATAGGTTTGAACAGTGTTTATAATAACTTGGGATAAACAGCCAAGTAATAGGACAATGAAATGGCTGCCGGGGGTGTGTGTGATCCATTACAATGCCTAGGGCCCCATCTGGCTCTGCTGGAGACAGATCATTAAAATGGTAAAAAAAAATAGACAACAAAGGACATGAAGCAGGTTGGAGATTTTACAGGGAAGGACAAAGATAAAGAGAGGAATCTGCTCTTTGGAATTTGGGAAAAGAATAGAGAGGTTTTCGGTTTAGGTAATGCAGAATGATTGAAGTATGATGAAGAGGGGTTTGGAGGGTGGCCTAATGGTTAAGGTGTTTGCCTTACAGACACAATGTGCAGGGTTTGAGTCTCACAATGGATAATTGGCTAAGCTTGCAAGGGTAGTTAACTTAGTATTAATCTATGAATTAAAGATTGCCACAAAGAGATGGATAGTGAAAGAAAGATTGTGTTCTTGCAAATACTGTCGAGCCATAACAATACAGAAGAATATGTACAAGACAGAGAGGATCAATTTGGGAACTTTTACATGAGGCTTAACTACCATCACTTCTATTACTTCAATTCAGAATGAGATGGGGTACATATGAAGCAATGGAATTTACAAGACGTACAGATAGACTGAGAAAAGTTGTTAGGCTGAAAATGTTGCTGGTGATGTGGCACCAGATACATGATGGGTACCCAAGTGGTACAGAACCCCAGATACACAGATGGTACAGAACCCCACAACAGATATGTACAAGACATGGAAAATAGGTCATTGGTTGTGCTACAGGTCAAGTAAGTTCAAATAGGATATCTTCATGTTTGGCATTTCCAGGTGGTCATACTTATATGTATAAAATGCATTTTAGAATGGGAAACTATTTTTTCAAAAACAAGTGTTTACAGAAAAGAAATTTGTGTTGCTAGGCTTAGGAGGCAAGTTGCAAAGATGGAAGGAAAAACTCTGAATATTGCTACTGGGGAATGGGCAAAATGACTCATCGTAAATGGATAAAGGGGAAAGAGTACAGAAATGCTATACAATGACAGTGAACAATTTGAAAAAAAACTATAAGAAAATACTAATGACTCAAACTGATAGGAAATAAGAGAAAACTGAGACAAAAATGGCATAAAACAAGAAGGAATTATGTGGCAGATGAGAGAAAGAGTAGACAATTCAATAAAGGAGTGAAGGAGATTGTTGGATGACATGTTTAGCTATGCATATTGTTTTATATACCATCTTTTGATAATATTTTTAAATGTCTGCATACTTGTTTTGAAATGCTTTTAGCTAGCAGGTTGATGTTTATGCTATGTATACAGTTTAGAGTTACATGAACTATTTTACTGTGTTAAACATGACATGTTTACACTGTAAAAGTCAGATAAAGGAAAACAATAAAAAAAACTGGAAATGAATTATTAGTTAAATATTTCAGTTTGTTTAAGATTGGTGGATGTTATTATGTGAGGCCAAGTAGGCTGTAATTTGTTATATGCTACCTACGTAAACTATATATATATATATATATATATACTAGTAGGAGCACTACAGGTGCTCGAGAGTCCTAGGCACTCAAAAACCACTGTCTCAGAGGCAGAGACTTGAGTGCCTTGTAGTTGGGTATGCTGCTGTTCATGCTCAAACTGAAATGTGCTTGGCCATGCAGGTGTGAGAAGGGAGCAGGCTTAGGCATTTCGATGTTAGTGTGTAGGCAGGGCAGTTTAGAATTAGGGACTGGTGAGTCAATTTTAGGAGTAGGGACCAGGAAGGGAGTTTTGGGAACAATCGGAGAATTTAGAATTGCAGTTTTAGGTTAAGGCAGTTTAAGGTTTAGACAGTAAAGTTTTTTGGCTTTTCCCATTTAGGGGTCACCATAGTGGAACTCCCGTCCGCTAATGATTGGCAGTGGATTTTTACACTGCCAAGTTGCCAGCCCAATGCCCAGCCTTCAAAGAAGGCACGCCCATTCACGCACACACCTACCTGCATGTCTTTAACGTCACTTGACCATGGGGAGGACATGCAGACTCCACACAGAAGGTGCTCCAGCCGAGAATCGAACAGGAGAACCTCTTGCTGTGAGGGGACAATGCTAACTGCTGCACCACCGCAGCAATTTAAGGTTTAGACGTTGATGAGAAAAATTAGGTTTAGACAAAGGATTGGTGATTTAGGTTTATGGGGCAATTGCAGGTAGTAGGATTAGGAATGGGAAGTGGAGTTTTAGGGTAAGGGAGCGATGAATCATGCTGAGAAGATATAAAAGATATAAGAGATTGGATGGATGGATAGATAGATGGATGGACTGCCACAACTGTTGATGCGTAAATGGACTTAGAAAAAAAGCTTAAACCATTCAATAATGAAAAAAATATAGCCTTTTGTTTTGGGGAAAAAAATTACAAGCCAGCTCAAAATAAAAATGACTATTTTGAAGCAAAACTGAAAAAATACATATTTGTGCTGTTAAGAAGTACAGAGAAAAAAATTTGAATTCTAAAAGATAAAAGCCTATTGAGTTTTACTAGAGGATCATTATGGTGCCATACCTTTAAATCTAACTTCATTAGGTTATGAACAAGAGCATTCTTCATTTAGACAATATATTTTGAACGCTGTTCTTATTTTGCTAAAGCTGTAACTACTTTTGTTGCATTATATCAAATTAGTTAAATAAGCAATACTGAATCTCATTTCAACATCCCCAACAACTATCTAGAAGTTGCTCCACGGTGTAAACTGAATGCAGTTAAACACAAAGAAAGTCTGGATCTCCAGAATACCAGCAAGCATGAAGTGTAGTGTGGCTGAATTGTTTCATTCTGACATTTTAGCTGAAGTGCTGTAAAATGCTGCAGGTGAAATATTCTTTGTTCTTGGAGGAGTGTTTGAAAAAAAAAACTTTGACTAAACTTAAAACCTGGGGTCAGGCTGATATTTTATCTCTCCCGATGGCAGGAAACTTTCTAAAATATGTCACCAAGTGAGAAAATAAAAATTCTGAAACAACAAATGAATCTATAAATGAGTCCAGGGTATGCAACTTTCCCTGGTGCCTGAGGCAGAGTCTGCCCTTCCAAAGGTGATTTTCTTGTGACAAACTAAATAGATAATCTTAGGAACTAATGCAATTCGTATTTAAATGCTCAACAGTATATAACTTGTTATGACAGTTGCTAAAGTTAATCTAAAGTAACTGGCAGCAAACAGGGTAGGAGACAAATCTGTCCTTCCCAAGGTTAGGTTCCTGATGGCTGATCATATATCAAATCACTTAAATATTTCATATTTAAATATTTAACAGTATATGGTTTTATTAACAAATATACTAAGGTAAATCAAAAGTAAATGACAGCAGACTTCAGCATCAAGACAGGCAGTGCACAAATTCAAGGCTGCTTCTAAGATCATAGGTGCAAAATAACCTTCATCAGCAAAAGTTTTCAACTACAAAAATGCACTGGACACACACTGTAACCATCAGAGTATTCAACACTTTGGTGTTGATGCAAATGGAATAGAAAGTATCAGGATTCAGGCACAGACACCAGCTGCAAGGCATTCAGCAAATCTCCTGTATCTCTATCATACCTCTCTAACTCTTAGCTCAATAAATTGAGACAAAGCCAGAAATAATGGTGAGGCAAAGATCAGAAAACAGTGACAGATTTTAATATTGCTCTTATAAACTTAAAATGTTGCGAGAATAACAGATTTTGTGTTAGCATGCAATTTTTGAAGGCTAGGAATTCTAAAACTCAAATCGGTGTCATTATTTTATGACTTTAGTCTTCAGTGGCTTACCAAAAAAAACAAATTTTATGAGGAACAGACCAAAATATGGACAAAAATATGGACATTCTGTGAAAAATCTAGACAGGTGAAATGTAAGATCCTCATACATTTAATATATATTACACTGCAGTTATACCACCTTGAGGCAGGATATATGTTTTCAATGGAATCATCCATCCATCTACTGTGCCTCAGTGATACAGCTCATCACATCCCTTCCAGTGGAGTTCACAGGTTCATAAGTGTATACCACAAAAAAAATGTATCTGCTATGGTACCCAAAGATGTCACAGAACAAAGAGAAAGTAAATCAAAATGTTATTACAATCATTAAGAGCTTTTGTCTTAAAATAAGACTTCTTCAGAATAACAGATATACTTCTAAAATCAGTATTTATACAGAATTCAAAGCAGTTCATTAAAACCGATTTTAACATCACTTCCTGTTACTTTCCCTCTAAAAATCTTAAAGTGACAGACCACCATTGCCTTTTGTATTGGATACAATTTACCATGCATGAGTTAAAAAATTCAATTTAAGAATCCTACCTTATCCCAAATGGTGAAGGATTTTATAAATATATATATATATATATATATATATATATATATATATATATATATACAACCTTGGAAATCATTTAGAAAAGTCCATTCTCCTGGAAACCTATGAAATGAGAACTCTATTACAAAACTAGAAATTAAACTTTTTTGTGATACTTTTCATAAGAAAATATCACATGTAATCTGGTGTTGTGTGCACATGATGTTGAGTGTTGTATTGAAAGCTGCACACTGAATGCTGCAGCACACTGGCCTTGTCTAAGAAATGTGTATTCTTTTCTATAACCATGGCTGTGCTGCCTGACAGCTTTGTTTTACAGTGCATAGGCATAGCTGGGTCGTGCATTGTCTGTTAGCCAAAGATGTTGTTTCAGTATGTTTGCATCAAGAACCACTGTTCTGCTATTGTTATGAAGCCATTTTATTCTATACTATTTAGACATGTGTTATAGTAACTTGAGGCATCCACTGTGTGCAGAATATTGCCCCTGAGTGACACTTCCTACAGTTACTTCCCACTGTGTACAGCCTTGCATGACAAAAAAGTTTTCCCTTTTCTGCTATTACTGAATGTTTTCTTTTTTCAAAGATTTTTTCAAAGATTGAGTAGACCTGTTTCTAAAAACATATGAAATGTTTCATTCATATCAACTGAACTTTTGTAGGACTTTAGCACCTTCTGATACTGTTGCATCTTTCTTTGATCACAGCTTTAAGCTTAGTAGAAATGGATAGAGCTCAGATTACAACTAAGATGATCAAATTTTGATTAGCAGTTTGGAAATGTGATGGAGCAGGCATGGAGGGAAGATGGCTGGACCTATTCTAGCAGGGCAGAACTCTCTATGACCCCTCATGGAGGCTGGAGTTCATGGAAAGCCAGTTTGCAAGGCTGGGCATATGGGAAGTTCAGAAAGCAGGGTGCTCTAAGACTCTGGGAAAGTCCATCATCAGGTCATCATTCATGGCCTGCCCAGCTGAACTATAAATCTCAGCAAGGTTTTTTGGGGTGCCGATACTAGGGGTAGTTGAATAACTGGACATGTACATGATGACTCCAGGTGCCATATCTTTTGGCACCGATGATAATCCTCACTTATTAAATTGACCCACAGAGACGTTGGAAGCCCACCTGGTAATATGGTCATGTTGGGTGTAACTTCACTGGAGAAATGCAGGGATCCAGTGCTGTATAAGGCATGGCAACCAGCAGAGCAGCCACAGGGCTAAGCAGTACTTGGAGGGGAGAGGGTATATTTATATTGATATCTACATCTACATCTAGAGAGAGAGGGATTCTCTAAGGGAGCTGACAGATTCAGTACAAATAATAAAAGAGACAAGTAGATGTATTGAGAGAATTAATTGTATTAGGCATGATGCCAGTATTTGTTTGTTTGTGTCTTTCGGCTTTTCCCGGTTAGGGGTTGCCACAGCAGAACTCCTGTCTGCTAATGATTGGTAGTGGATTTTTACTTTCCGGGTTACCAGCCCTGACACACAACCTTCAATGAAGGCACACCCCATTCATGTATGCCTCCACACAGAAGACGCTCTAGCTGAGAATCGAATGGGACAACGTCTTACTATGAGGCGACAACGCTACCGCAGCACCACCACCGCTGCCTAAGGCATGATGCCAGTATGTGGGGACATAATCTGAAGAAATTAAAACAGCAACTAGAATATGCACAAGCTAATATAACATTACCAATGACTATGGTTATCTATTTATAAATTGAGAAGAAAATTATGTTGGGAAATTATTAGGACATAAATTGTTTATTTTGGTAAATACGAAATGGTAGCTACAGTCCTCAGGCCTGATTTGGATTACTCAAAAGCATAAATTAAGATTATTAGCTTCTATTCTAGAAGGCAGACATTGACAATGTACATAATAAAAATGGGAAGCGCTCATACAAATATTTGCATTATACTTAAATAAAGAAATAAATAGTGATAATAATAATAATGTAAGAGCGTTAGGAAAAAAATTCTACTACAGATTTACTGAGTCTCGCAAAGGCTATGTTACTTGAAGATTAATTCTACTGTCTTGACATTGGTGGAATGAAAATGGGGAGTTATTTTCCTTGTATGTATTAAAGAAATGGAAGGTACACAGTTGGTGAGTTAACAGAATAAGATGCAGCTGCATTAAAATGCTCTTGATGCACAATAAAAGTAGTAAAATAAAACGAGTCCACTTGTACTGAACGAGAAAATAAGCACACAATCCTCCGAGGTGGCAGTTCCAATAGCAAGAGATGTTTGTGTTATACTTGTGAACCAGATAGTGAAGCTTTGAATAGCCCCCCTGTGAAATAATATAATGATTAAAAACTATTATAACAGCGGATGAAGAAGCCTAAATTAGGACTAGCTGCAAAATGATTTGCCATAAAAGCAACAGTAATTAAGCGATTAAACTCAAAACAACCTTTGATCTTATAGATTTTAGTTCCACATCTGACCAAGTTATAAAGTAATACAGATCAATTTTCTACAAATATTGTGCCCTAAAGGATTTCTAATAATATACTTTTACAGACTTAAATGCTACAGTGTATATATTGTAGTAAATATACAGTTTTGTGGGACTTTTAATTTGTACGTTCTGCTTATGCTTTACAACCTTCTTCATGTTTTTAAAGGGTCACTGTAACTGGTGCTTCCTTCTGATATCTAAAAAACAAATATGTGAAGAAATATAAATGTGTGCAAAAAATAGAACGATTCAGTAAGTGCTTTTTGTGAGCTTTTTCAGAATAATGCTATTTGTTGACCACAGCCATTTGCTACAAAAGTTACAAAATATTGTCTGTTTGATTTTTATGATATGCTGTATGCCATACAAAGTGCCTGGAGATAACTAATGATGCTATGTGTACTATTGAATATTACTCTAGGAGGACGACGACTGGAGTATTCCGGCTTGTTTTCAGTTAAATTAATATTTTGGCAATGTATTAGAAGTAGTGCAGCATTTTAATTTCAGTGTAATACTGCATAATGAAATATACCACTTAGCCATGTGACTATCTAGATAAAATGAAACTAGTTCCATTAGGCTGTTAAAAGTATATGTTTTTCTGCCCTGATCTTTGAGCTTGATGACCAGCAATTTAATATTTATTTTGCAATATTTTTCCAAGCAAAGAGCTAAAGTAAAATGTCACACATTGCCCCTTCTTTATTTTGGTCCTGAAATCTACAGTGCTTCAAAATGGGCATTTGTTTGTTCTAGACCAAACAGGTCAGTATAATATCAATGTAATTTGATGTAATATAGTGCACATTGTTTGCAACAAATGATATTTCGGCCTCAAATTAATTTTTTAGCACTTAGCAATTCACCGCCAACTTTTTTAACACCTTTATTAAATTATCACTTAAAACACAGGCAAGCATATATTAACAAAAATGAGAACTAACCATATTAACATTGTTCCATTTACATACTTTATACATCACATATATTTTCTTTCTTTGAAACTATCAACAGTCCAACATTACGTAAATTGTTGAATTCCTGTCTTCCCTTAAACCTCATTGATCCACCTCCTGAAAATTAGTGTGCATGTAACCTTCTGCATACAGATATATATACATATATATATATATATATATATATATATATATATATATATATATATATATATATATATATGGTTCCCCTTCAGAAGGTCGAACGGCTAAAATCTCGAAATGCATATGGTCAACACCATATGCTCGAAATTTCAGAACTTCAACATTCTGAATGGGGATCGGCATACAGCGTAGAATGGGAGATTTCCCTTTCTGTGCTGTAGTGCGATCTCGGAGTTTGAATAAATAAGTAGCAGGGGGTGTGGGGGGTGCCCTGCAGAAACATTGTTTTGTGTTTTGTTGTTGTTTTTTTTTTCCCTTTCAGAAAGTCGAGCTTCTGAAATTCAAGCATATGGCTTTGGTCATATGCATTTTGAGATTTCAGCCGTTCGACCGTCTGAAGGGGGAACCGTGTGTGTGTGTGTGTGTATATATATATATATATATATATATATATATATATATATATATATATATTTATTATTTTTTTTTTTTAAACAATTATTCTGGCATAACTGTATACAGTTCAGAGCCTCTAGATCTTTTTTTATTTTTTTCACCATCATTATGCTCTTTTAAATAATGACAGGAAAGGGTGGCTTGCAAATATGAAAGCATGTGACATACCGGTGGTCTGATTATGCATTTCTAAAAACTTTAATGATTAGCACATATATTATGAATGTATAAACCAAGGCTTCAAGAGAAATAACTCATAACAGATAGTAAAGTGTTTGAGCACTGTGACAATATGCAAGCTGTATGTTTTTTTTTCTTAGTGCGATAGACGTGGCATATTTTGCAGTGTACGCCTTAATCGTTTATTTATTTTTTGAGTTGTTGGCTCAGAACCATTGGCTAAATATTACATTGAGGCCAGCAGTGGAATTACACAATACCTGATAAGCACACAAAATGTTATTGCCTCTATGGAGGTTGCAAGAAAACAACACAATTTTATAAAAATATACATTTTAACACAGTTTTGAGAGAAGCTTAATGTTATGAATCAATTATTTTTTGAATTCAGCAAGGCTTACGATTAGCTACTGACTCAGTGACATTTCTGATTACCTCTCCAGCTGTCTTATTACGCAGTGTAGTGACACTCTGACAGTAAGGAAATTAAATGCAAAAAAATAACGCTGTTATTGTCATTTGACTTATAATTATAACACAAATTTGATTCTAATCCTTTTCATGCATTAAGAACCAGCTGGAGGGATGTGCCCTGAGACATTAATCTCCATGACATTCATTAATCCTACAAGAATGCCAGTCCTCCTGAAAATGATAACTCACATAAGTCTTACTGAGCTATCAAAATATACAGCTGCTAGACTAGATTCAATCCATGTCCTCACACTAAAACTGAAACTATACAAGCTTGCTTCCTGTTGTCCTTCACTACAAGATGCTCACTGTCACATGAGAAATGATACACTCTTTTATGAATTTAAAAGAGTCAGTACAGACAGTGATTCAGCCCTTCAGTCACTGTAAATATATCTGTAAAAGAGACCAGTAGGTTACATGATACTAATTAAATATAAATTAATGTTTTTTTAATTATTCAGCATGGAAATGTTCTTTCCTTACGGATTTTCTAGGTGACTAACTTTTGCACTATCATAGTACTGCCAGATACGGTATGCTAGTATGGTGGTACAGTGAGACAATGTGTCTTTTAAAGGTTATTACGAATCAGACTGCATCTTGATCGGTAAGCCCACCTTCTAGGATAATAAACTTATTAACAAAGTATAGATCATTGAGTGTATTGTTCCTATTCAGCCACTGTAGCTAGATAGCACGTGCATATAAATACTGAGCACATGTGAAAACAGTGCCATTTTGTACAGTCAGTCAGAGTGAATGCAGTCATGAATGTAGATGCACATGCAAGTGTGTTTGAAGTAATGAATGAATCAGCTTAAATACAAATTATAATTACAGATCCTGACATGTTTATGTACAATAAATATCTTGAACCCATACACTGATTTATGTACAATAAATATCTTGAACCCATACACCGCTTCATCGTCTCTTTTGAATGCATGACACAAGCGACATGGTGCCAGAATGGGATCTGAAGTTGAAGCAACACACAAGCCATGAAGCACATGGTTAGAAGTAGAGAAATATACCAAAGTGAACTTGCAAACAGGCCACCAGTTGTTCAAATGTACTTAAACTCATTTAAATGATTTTTCAGTCACCGAATAAGTGGTGAAGCATTCAAAATAATTACTGAGATAAACAAAACGTCCAAAATTGTGACAAACTAAAAGTATTCAAAAATAAATAAAAAAGTGTTCAAAACAATTTCCGAAATGTTTAAAATGTATGAAAAGGCTAAAACAACTGCATTTCTTCTCAATGTACTACTTTTTCACATTAATTAAAGCTATTTGAAGTATCCAAAGTTTCTGGAATGTTTGCAGTGTATGCAGTGTTAAAGTGAAACCTTTTCAAAGAGATCGTTGTGCATTCAAACATAATTACAAACACCTGGTCTACGCTTATGTTTAAACATATTTTGTTTATGGCAGAAGGATTTCACAGACCTGAACCACTGGTGTTTGATAACAATATTGCTGAGAACTGGATAGTGTTCGAAAAAGAATATGATATTTTCATACAGGTTGCTTTTTCAGATAAAGATGCACATACAAAAGCCTTCATACTTCTTAATTTAGCAAGCTCAGAAGCCATAGAGAAGGAACATTCATTTGTGTATGCACCTGCTATGTATGCAGGGGAGGGGGAAACTGCCAAATTGTGATACAGGCTGAAACGCGAGAAGAACCTAAGTGCTTAAAATGTAAATTTAGAGAAATGTGCAACCCTCAAATGATTATTACAATGGAAAGACACATGTTTTACACAAAAAATCAAAGGCATGGTGAAACTATAGCAGCATATATTACTGACTTGAGAAATAAAGCAAAAACGTGCAGATTTAGTGATTTATGAGATGAGTTGATAAAGGACCTGCTTGTGTGTGGCATTAATGATGCGATGAGAAAGATTTTACTTTGAGATAGTGATTTAACATTCAACAAAGCCATATATATTTGTCAACTTTACAAGCTTACAGAAAAGCACACAAATATGCTTATGAATGAAAAAAAATGTGCTTGCAGTATCTAACAGTGTGAATATTGATAGTGTACATCATAAAGCTACTATGAAAAAGGGGTATAAACTAAAGGGTGTGGCACCACCCAACTCTAACCATAAACTGAGGAAGTTGTTTGTTACCCAAGACCTTATTGTTAACTGTCTTGATTGTGGAGGCAACCATGACCCTAAATGAGAGAAGTGCTTAGCTTTTAGTCAGCAATGTCACAAATGTAAATAGTGGAATCATTTTAAAAGGTTCTGCAGGTCTGAAGTGGCACATACGTTTATTAAAAGAGAGCATCCAAAGAAGCAAGTAGATCAGATAGAAAGCCATAAGTAAACTTTCTATATTGATGGTGTCTCTGTGATTGATGAAACTGTTAATGCAGTAGATCATCAATTGGCAGCAAAGAATGAAAATATTTTACACTGTTCGGATTAATGGAAAACCTGTAGAGCTTAAAGAAGATACTGGATCCAAATGCGATGTTATATCAGCACAAAGTAAAAGCTTGATTCAGCAAAGCATGTGAAACTTGCTGCTTATGATGGTGAAGAGATTCAAACTGATGGCACAGTAGTTGTCACATGCCATTCTGTTGGGAACAGCTATGACTTGCAGTTTTACGTAGTCAAAAGACATGTAGAGTCATTGCTAGGCCTCAAACACAGTTTGAGAATGGGACTGATTTCATTTAATAAGGAGGTCCCCCATATAAATCTGAACAACCATGATAGTTTTACACAGAATATTTTTCATGAGTATGCTGATATTTTCAAAAATGAGATTAGCAAACTACTAGTCACATATTCCATGAAGTTAGACTATGAAATAATCCCTGTTGTCAGACCAGCCAGGAAGGTTCCAGTAACAATGCAGAGCAAAGTGAAAACAGCACTAGACAAAATGGTGAATTGTGAGTTTAGGTAGGATAACTCCACTAAAAGAAGTGATTGAATGGGTATCCTCCATGGTCATAGCTCATAAGAAAAGATCAGATGATATTCGAATATGTATATTCCTGAGATTTTACCAAAGCGCTTAAATATCCTCATCATCCGATGTGCACAGTAGAAGAAGTAGCAGGTCTTATGCTGAATGCCACTATTTTTTCAGTCTTAGATGCAAAAAGTTCATTTTGGCAAATTTCGCCAGATCACAAATCTTCATTGTTAATCACTTTCAGTATGCCATTTGATAGATACAGATTCTTAAGAATGCCATTTGTGATAAATTCTGCCAGTGAGGTATTTTAACGTGCGATGGAACAATTTTTTTTCAGGTTATCCATGTGCTATCATAGTAGATGACATTATTGTAGGGGCAATGGTGAGGACGAACATGATGAAACCTCAAGAAAGTTCTAGACCATGCCCTTGAAGTCAGTATCTTAAACTGAATCTTCAGAAATGTCAAATTCAAGCTGAGAAAAGTTACTTATGTGGGTCATTTGTTTATTAGTTCTGGCTTACAACAAGATCCAGCTAAGCAAGCAGCAATTCTTGAGATGCCAGTTCCAGACAGTGTCACATCTTTGCAATGTTTTCTAGGTATGGTCAACTATTTAATAAAGTTCATCCCAGACCTGAGTGAGCTTTCAGCACTGTTACAAGAACTGACACACAAAAATGTAAATTCATCCTGGTTAGAACAACACCAAAGAGCATTTGATGTTCTGAAACAGAAAATTGCTAGTCCACCCACTTTGAGATATTATGATGTTCACAAACCAGTAACTCTTTCATGTGATCCTTCTAAGTATGGTCTTGGTGCAGCATGTCTTCAAGAAGGTATACTAGTAGCCTATACATCCAGAGCATTAACTCAAACTCAGATACAGTATATGCAAATTTAAAAAGAACTTTTGGCAGTAGTGTTCTCATGTTCAAAGTTCCATGATCATATGGAAAACCTGTTCAAATAGAGACTGATCACCAACCTCTAGTGACAATTCTAAAAATATGTCAATATATTCAGCCCCAGTATGTCTGCAATGCATGGCACTAAAACTGCAAAAGTACAATTTCAGTATAGTTTATAAAAAAGACAAATATCTTCACCTTGTAGACACTTTGTCAAGAGCACTTAGACAAACAACAGAATAGCATGACAATGAGAAAGCAGACTTTGAAGTCATGGAAGTCAAAAATTTTTCCTCATCATGTCTTGAGGAACTCAGAAATTATACAGCTTTAGGCCCTGTTCTTCAGAAGCTGAAAAATTTTATCAGTCAAGGATGGCCATTGCAACAAGCCAGTTTACCACTTGACATACAGAAGTATTTTCCTTACCGACATGAGCTCATGATGGAAAATGGAATCATCATGAAAGGTCCTAAAGTGGTTATTCCTACAGCATTACAACATGAAAATATCCAGATTTTGCATCGTGGCCACCTGGGTACTAATTCAACCAAAAGGAGAGCAAGAAGCATAGTATTTTGGCCTTCTATGCCAAAAGGTATAGAGAAGGAAAGGCATGTTCTATTTGCAATAGTACTAAACTGCGGTGGTGGTGCTGCTGTAGCATTGTCGACTCACAGCAAGACGTTGTCCGTTCGATTCTCAGCTAAAGCATCTTCTGTGTGGAGACATGCGTGAAGGGATGTACCTAAGTTGAAGGTTGTGCATCAGAGCTGGTAACTCAGCACGTAAAAATCTTCTACCAATCATTAGCGGACCGGAGTTTCGCTGTGGCGACCCCTAACCGGGAAAAAACCGAAAGACACAGACAAACTAAACCACACCAACAAAAAGAACCACTTCAACTAAACCAGATTCCTGAATTATCACAGTCGATGGTTGCTACTGATATTTTCGAATGGAATGGTCAACATTACTTAGTAAACTCTTATTTGAATTGGTTTGAAATTGACCTTCTTCTTAACTTAATGTTAAGCACTGTCATCACAAAATTGAAGAGACATTTTTCTGTCCATGGTACTCCGCACAAAGTTGTATCTGACAATAGTGCACAGTTTACAAGTCAGCAGTTCAAGAAATTTGCTGAGTCTTGAGACTTTGTCCATGTTACTAGCAGTCTTGAATATCCACAGTCAAAAGGATTAGCTGAGTATGCAGTTCAAAGTGGGAAATGTTTGTCAGAGAAATCCAACAGAGATAATACCAATGATTTTCTTAACCTACTCAATCTCAGAAACATTCCCCAAGATAATTTGCTTGGTTGACCTGCTCAGAGATTAATGTCTAGACAGACAAGAACAACCTTGTTGATCAGTAAACAACTATTGATTCAAATGCTAAAAACAACATAATGGTCAAGTCTCAACATTTGAAAAATCGCCATTCACAAAAGTTGTAATATAACTCTAACAATCGTCTTAGACCATTGAGACAAGGAGAGATCGCAAGGATGCGAACATCTAAATAATATGACTGAGTGAGAATTACCAAACATATTTGTGAAGAACCAAGATCTTATATTGTATAATCAGCAGGAATGGATTTCAGAAAGAACCAAAGACATATACTTACAGTCTCTGAACCAGTGATGCAGCAGATTGCCTGTGCCAAAGACAGTGTTTTTCAGAGTGACCCTACACGTGTTCAGACTTCAGAGGACAGTGTACTTACCTCAAAAAATCCTGATGCAGTCCTCGAAGTTCCTTTTGAGAAGAATTCCCAACAGACTGTCCCTGTTGCTAAGCCCAGTCAAAGTTTTTATATTACCAGACTGGATAGAATTTCCAGACCCAATCCAAAATGCACAGCAGCTTGGACTTGAGCTCTGATTTATTATTAATATTGAAATGTTATCTAGCATATAGATTGTCTTGTTCTCCTGTTGCATGTCAAACAAATCAAAGAGGGAGGATGTAGACCATTGAGTGTATTGTTCCTATTCAGTCACTGTAGCTAGATTGCACATACATATATGTACTGAGCACGTGCAAGAACAGTGCCATTTTATACAGTCAGCCAGAGTGAATGCAGTCACGAATGAAGATGTACATGTGAGTGTATTTGAAGTAATGATTGAATCAGTTAGCTTAAATACAAGTTCAAATTACAGTTCCTGACATTTTTATGTACAATAAATATCTTGATGAACCCATACATCACTCCATTGTGTCTTTTGAATGCATGAGACAACACAAAGCAAAATGCTTATTTTGATAATTTAATTTGATTTGAATGACTATTATACTTGAAATACTACAAGCTGGTCAAATGTATTAAAGTAGTGACTTCAGAATTAGATTTGAAGTTTGGATAGGGATATCTAATGAGTTCAGGATTAGGGTTCTGTTCAGTATAAGAGCTAGGCTTAAGAACAGATTTAAACAGCATAGCATATGCATGATATGGTGCCCCCTGCCTTACACTAAATTTTCCGCCCCACATGCATAAAGGCCCAAAAATAGGGACAGATTTTAAATATTGCTTCAATAAACTTAGAAAGTAGTTAGAATAAGGTTTTGCATTATTATGTATTTCCTGAAGGATATGACATCTAAAACTCAAATGTTTGTCATTATTTAATATTATTTAATGACTTCAATCCTTAATGATTTGCCAGAAAACCTCAAATTTTATGAGGAACAGACCAAAAATATGAGGCAAAAATCTTGACAGTTAAGAAGTATGCCCACATGTAAGTTCAAGAAAGCAGAAGTCTGGAATCGAGACTACACGTACACAATAAAACCTGTCCCACAAGCTAGAAGATACATGGTGATGTGCCCCACAGCCTCACAATAAAGCCAATAGCCCATATATAATTGCAAGTTAGCAGAGGTCTGACATGGCTCCTGCAGTCTGACAATGTGACAACTATGATCAAGTGACAATACGTAACAATGCCTGGGCATAAGGACTAATAGTATGCACCTTACTGATACAATCCCAGACTATAGCAAACCTGGTATGTCCTGGAATCTGTCAGAAGAAAACAGTCTTTATTAGAAACACTGCTCAGAATGACAGAAAAAAAGGTTTAAATTACAGTTTACAGTGCCAAACACATAGTATACAATTTGGGGCCTTTCCATCTAACCTCTGCTTCCCACTGTAAGAGAATTTCAGGGTTGCAACATTGCTTGTCACCATATCAGTGGCTGCATTGCTCACCAGGCCTGAGGATGCCAGTAAACACAGGCAGTAGCTCAGAAAATTGAACTAGCCATATACTTTTCTAAAGTGACCCCACATAGGGTCTCACTAACTGCTCTCTGCACTGGCTAAGTAGGAGAAAGAACATGATGATAATGATGATGATGATGATGATGGATATCATGACCTTGTTGGAGGTGAAGGTGGAGGTATCATACATGGAAGGCTGGACACACATTATGATAGCCCAACACTTGCATAACTCAGCAGTTAGTAGCATGTGCAGAAAATGTATCCATAATCCATGTGTGCATGCAGGCTGCAGGCAGGATGTTTGCATAGTTTTCATCGGCCCCTGATTATGTAGAATGTCCTTGATTTTGATTGCGCCCATGTCCTTTATAAAAGTGTGATGTTCAGGAAATTACTAAAAACTACATTAACTAAACAATGCCACACTTTAAAATGGCATGCTTCTTCATAAAATACAAGTTAACACAAATCCTATTATCCTGTTAACTTTTTTAAGTAAGGGTAACGTTCAAAAAGTTTGCTGATTGAGGACATTTGTTCTTCATTATTTATTTATTTATTTATTCATTTTACTTTTATGACTGATTCTTCAGCTAAGAAATTGAGAACTATGGGTACAAGTACTAGAACATAGGTTTTCCATAGGTACGTCAGGTGTTCACACACAGTACTAGGTAGTGGAGGTATGAATTTGTAGTATGTCTGACTGTGTACAGCCACCATTTGCATGCAAACTACAGGGCCTCACATATGACATGGATAGCTATACTCTGTTATGTCTTATACTGCGTATTCAGAGGCCAGAGAACTGCTAGAGTGACACATTTAGAGGTTGAGGCAGGACAGCAGGCTGATATCAGTATGCATTCAGACTTTGAAAATGCTTTTATCACAAAGATCACTTCATAGTCAGATGCAAATTGTCACTGTCAGTCTCCATCCTGAGTCATCCTCCCCATGTTGTAGAGGTGAAGATGCAGCCTAATCTGAATCTCAGCTAGAGACTGCACAACATAAGTACTTACCATCTCCATAGGTGTAGCCCCACCATGAGAGACAACACCAGTACCACAGCAGCTAGGCTTTGCATTGCAATTTATGTGGGTATACCCATGGAAAGCCAGCTTTGCAAGAGATCCAGATGCTGTCACATGCGACAGCTAACCCCTGAACTGCAGCCATACTTGAGCTCACCCAGCAGATGTGCAGAGCTATCATCAAGGCACAGACTGCAACTACCTATGCTGACATAGACCTGGTTAGTGAATTATGTGGAATTCATAACGATGTCACCTAGCACTGGTGTTGTCTCAGTAAGGCTATGGGATCTAGTGACAATGCTATGAGAGGCCTTATTACAGTTAAGCTGGCACACCTGACTGCCATATTCATCATCATGTGGGGGATCATAAGTTACGTCATCTCTTCCCTGCCCAGCAGCATTGTCATTGGTCAGAGGCAGGAATAAACATAGGGTGGTCACATTAAGGGGCTATTGCAGGGTACATGGATTGCACCTGTTACAGTTGTAGCATGAGAGTGCACCACTCCAAATTATTGATAGCAATGTCAGGACATCACACAAAGGCATTCCATTCAGTTCAAATTCCCAGAGTTCCACATTGTCCCTGTCATGTGAGACTTCTAAATCTATGACATCAAGCTGGTGAAGTTAACAAGGTTATTGAATCAGTGTAGGGAGTGTGCTACTGTGTCCAGAGATGAGTAACCCACCCACTGCACTATCAAAGTGCTGGATATCAATGTAGGCAACTGTAATAAAGTGGTAATAGTGTGTGTGTGTGTGTGTGTGTGTGTGTGTGTGTGTGTGTGTGTGTGTGTGTGTGTGTGTGTGTGTGTGTGTGTGTGCATGCTTGCATGGTGTGGTGCCATGCACAGCAATTGACACATGCCAGACATCTAAACATAGAAACAGGATACATTTAATTATGAATGGAAAGGTCAAGTTTAAGCATAGCTAAGCAATTATGAGCAGTGCACCATGGTGCTCAGCAGTGCTTAAATGTAGTGGCATGGTATATGTTAAAGTATAGCAACATGACAAACGTCCACATAGCCAAAGGGTTAGAGTGACAGCCTTATTTGCAGCAGGTGCAGGGTACAAATACACAGACAGGTTATTTTGCAAATACACAGTTATGAAAATTATTTTAAATCCCGATTCAGTATTGTTTGATTACACAGACAGGTTATTAAATTTATTTTGCAAATACACATTTATGACAAGTACTATTAAATCCTTGATTGAATTTTGTATGAATGCACAGATGGGTTATTAAGCATTTATCTTGCAAATAAACATTATGAGAAGTATTTGTAAACCCTTAATTGAATATTGTATGTATGCACAGACATGTTATTAAGCATTTGTGTTGCAAATAGACATATATGATTAGTATTTTCAAATCCCACTTTGCTGCACTCAGCTAAGCTCTGCTAAGCACAGCTAAGCCATTCCAAGCACTGCTTAAACAGGGAATGTTTTAGCAGGTTTTCACATTACTAAGCGGTGCAAAGCACTTCTAAGCAATGCCTGTTTAAGCATTGCTTAGTACAGCTAAGCTTGTTTGCACACCACTAAGCATTGCTCATCATTGCCAGTTTAAACACTATTCAGCTGAGCTCAGTGGGTTTGCATGGTGCTAAGCAATATGCCACATTTTTAAAACTGCCCAATGGGTGTAAAGGGTGGGAAAACAGGCTTATTTAAGTGCAACAGGTGGGAATATAGCAGAACCAGTTGGAGTTTGAACCTGGCAGGAGCTATGGGAGGTGTTTGAGAAGGTGTGTGCTTCTGGGCACAGGGGTGGGACATTCTGGAGTCCAGGGTCATGGTTGGACTCCTTGTAAAATACCATGACATCTGGCTGCTGCAGATCCAGTACCAGAAATCAGAGTACAGGTCAGAAGTCTGGGACCGGCTGACATGCTATCTCATCAGGGCTACAAGTTATCCCTGCACAGGTGAGCAGGTTCATCTTCATTATGATGATCTGAAGCAACAGAAGAGGGGACTTCTGGACACCCGGGTCCAGGATGCTCAAGATGGGAATGTCCCCCAGGTTTATAAGTACTGTTTGCATAGTTTTATCAATACCTAATCTGAATGTGTGATAGACAGGTACACATAATGGTGTACTTCTCTCCCTACATCTGCAGAGGAAAGAGCTTGCAACCTAGAAGCCCATGCAGGGTGCCTGGGCAGGTTGCACCATGAGTGTGGTGAGTACAGATGCATCTTGCAATCTACAGTCATAAGCAAGAAAGAATAATGTATTAACTGCCATTAGGTATATACAGCTTTGATTGTACTACAATGAATATGGTCATAGACCTGGACTGAAACAAGTGAGTAACGCCAGGTATAGTTCAATAAATATGAAAGCATGAAACCTGATAATGTTAAGAAATAAGGTTTCTACTTCATTAATTGTGGAATTACAGCTGTATTGTAACACCTGGATTATATGAACTGTTCTGCAATAAAGACTGGAAAAGTATACCAGTCACTGCATGAAGTCACCCCTTATAAAGCTGCGTTGTTCAATATGTGTATATATTCAGCTGTTGTTCATGAAATCGAGTATTACATCTGCTGTGAACTAAAAACACAAAGAATACCACTAAGTGACTGAAGGTTAGCTAATGAAGAGTGTTCTGCTAAACTGTACATTTGGAGCTGTACTACATGATATAATGCATTATGATATTTGTTCTGCACTAAGATATGAAGCAATAATAGGAATGGCCAAGGTATATTGTGTATATCAGGATTGTCTAGTACTAGCCATTGCATTTCAGCTATACGCATTCCTGCTGTGAGGTACGCTGCTGCAGGCAAGTCTGAAACTGTAATAGCTGTAGACTGCAAATATACTATCTGCAATTGTATATGGGTCAGGTAGTCAACTCAGCACTCTAATATGGTTTGTACACACCACAGATATTTCCACCCACTAGGGGTATATTGTCTACTCCTTCATTCTATGTATTAATGCACAGTTCACTTACTATCTCTGTCATGCATGAATCTCATTCATGTGTGTTCAAGTGTCACTGCAATGTTGTATAACACTCTACTTCTATTACCAGATCATATTTTGTCACCAGGTGATCTCTAGGCAAATATCAGTCAATCAGTATGCAGCAGTGGCTCACTAGCTCAGTTTGTTAAATGCAGTGTCTAATGTACATTTTGTCAAACACAGATCAGGGTTCGAATCCAGTGACAAGTACTACTAAATATTATTGAAACAGTTATGTATTGTGAACAGATATTCTCCCCACAAGAATTACAGGTAAATAAATGGCTGCAGTAGCCATTAGAATGGGTTAATAATTTGTGTGTTCAGAACAGAGTGTTAGCATTGCTCAGCAATGTGATAAGACTTCAGAAAATAAAGGCAACAAGTACAATACTAAAAAAGTTAATACAATAAATAAGATGTGTCATCTTGGTATGGTTGTATGCCTGGTGTGTCTGTGAATGTCTGCTGATAGTCTAACCCCATGCCTGCCAAGGATGGCATGATAGTCATAAACTCTCTGTACTGTGCATGACATATGTCTTTCATATGTCACGCTGTCATGGACTGTGATCACTGTTGCCTAATCCCTCTGTCACAGATCTATCATCAACACGATTTATGTCAATAGCACAGTCACACTACATCAGTCCACAGTACACCCTGGTAGTCATATATGTCCCCCTGACATGTAATAGTCCTCTGCAGTTGTGTACCTGGAGGTGTTACTGCTTAGCCCATACTGTCCCATGTGGATAGTTTGAGAGGTATGTTTGTGCTACAGAAGCTATAGGGCACATGTATACATAAAGGAAGGGCAGACATGTAGAGTATATAAGAATACTCTTGCAAGCAATATAGCCTATACTGGTATTAATAGACTGTATTTCTCTCTCACCCCACCCCTAATCTACACCATAATTTATTATTGTTATATATCGGTTATGGTTTACTATTAACATATGTTTTCTCAAAACATTATGTTGGGCCTTGTGTTTTATTATTGTCATGTATTACAATGGTTGAATACTAATATACCTTGTTGAATTACCTATGTTGTTGGCCTTGTGCCGTAACTGTTACAGATATGCTATTATACTGACTGTTATCTCAATTATTGTTGTGTTCCATATACTATGCGTTATGTTACAGTGTTATTTGGAATGTTCTGGCATGCTGCTATAACTAGCTAAATGTTATGCTCATTACTAACCTATATACTTTGAAATACCTCAACACCATAGCTCAACTGGGTAGGCCGGTTCCTTGCGATCCGCCTACCCTACCTCAGCTGGCCGTGGCACCAGGTCCCAGCTCATCTGGGAACCAAGTCATTGGTGACTCCCCTGCTCGCCCTGTACCACCTATGGGTTGAATTGCCTCATGCGATGCAGCCTGTCCCTTCCCTTGGAGTGGGGGGGGGGTTCACCCAGGATCAGCTACCGGTGATGGTGCACAGGATCATGCATTGTGGCTATGAGAATCACCTGTGCCAGACTTGAGGGCAGACTCACCAACCTAGAGGGGCAAGGAGGCCCTGGCACCCAGCCTCCAGCACAGCCACCTTCGGGGGAGTGAAGGAGCAGTGTTAACTGCCCATGGGTGGGGAGATCAGTCTCACTGTTGCCATCTGAGAGCACATGGCTTTCTGATTCCACAACACCCTCCCCATCCAAGTTGTTTCCCCCTCATGTGTCACACACTGCCCCTGTATGCTGTCTTGTTTGTCTTGTCTGTCTGCAAATGCAACCTCTCCTACACAATTTACCTCCCCACATGTACATATATCCCTTCCCCAACATTCCACTCTCAACTTAAAAAAGGGCATCTGTCCCACAAAAAAAAATATCACCCCATTCATAGCTCTCCATTTCACACCCATGTCCATTGGATACATTTAATCATTACATGAATTAATCAACAAAGTTATGTTGCCTTCATCCATCTGTTTGGGGTGTGAGGCTCCAAATTCCAAATTCTCTACAACCTGCACATCTGTTGCTATAGAAGAAATGGAGATCTATTGTTCTTTCCTACACCTATCCTGCACATCCTGACCTGCCTTTCAGTATGTTTTTCCCCCTGCTTGCCCTCATTTCACCACTTTTTTACCACATATTTCTTCCTTTCTTTTTTAAAATTAGTGCAGGTTTAAGCAGAGCTAAGCAGCATGGCACGCTGTGCAAACCCACATAAACCTGATTAAAACTGCTTAAAGGTGCCTTAATCACCTTCTTTGTTTCTGACACTGTAAGCCACATCTGCAAAATAATCACCTCTGCCAAGTCACAGACCTAGTCCCCTGTCCCCTACAACATAGTACATTAGCCCACTAGGCTACTCAGCTTGGAAGTAAGACAGGTGTTTCCATAAACATATCCTGATTGCCAATGATACACTGCTTGTACATATAATGGGAAATTTAGCAGTGTACTTGGGACTGTGATGCAGACACCAAACCAGCACAAAGCCAAATAAATAATGATAGATGTACATGAGGCCTAGGATAGCATGTATAGCTGTCAACTGCACAGACTGTTGCAGAATGTCCACAGTTGTGCCACCTACATTTAGTATGGTTTTCACAAAACATTTTCTGTGTGCTGAAGTACTGGCAAGTCGGTACAGATTGAGGTTAGAAAATAATGGCAGAGTTCAGTGTCACATGGCATACCCATCTGAACATGCATGCAAATCCTGTGTAACAGAATATGCGCATGCACATATATCTTACAAATACACCTGCAGCAGTGTTGACACAGTATCTCAGTCTATTAAACCCATAGTGTGGTGTACATTTTGCCACCCACAGTCCTGGGTTTGAATCCAGTGTGTTGCATTTCAGTGACATGCTTGTGAATACAACAAATAATGACCGAGTCCTGCAATTTTAACCAAAACAGGTTGCTGCTACTGCACTCACTGCTACCCATGTTAGCACATCAGAGGCCTGTAGGTAGGGACACACTGCACAAATTTGTATTGGCTACCTATATGTCACCTACCACTCTCTGTTTGGCACTATTACATAACATATCTACCTTAAGCACATGGCTCACCTGGACTGTTATGGGTACCCTCACCCTGGCTGTGCTGTAACAACAGAGCTGACACTGCTCCCTCACTGACACATACAGCTTGCTGTCCTCCAATGTGTTCATACTCCCAAGTATGACTCCTTGGCAAAAAGCAGCAGATGCAGCCTGCAACATATGCAGCAGTATGTTCAGCTACCTGCTACAGACTAACCATACCTCACAACCCCCTAGAACAAGGGATCCACACAACACCCATACATAAAGTGGTGGGGAGTAAAGGTCAAGTGACAGGGACATTATCACAGTCTACCCCTACAAACATACACAGCTAATAGACCAGCAGCTACTGCAGTATGCATATTCTGATGTGTATGACATATGACACTCACATGTGTCTTCCCCCTTACTGACCTCAACCCACATTGTTTAACACTGAACTGCCAGATAATGAGAAAGTCATTTGACAATGACCAAACAGCATGGAAAACTGTGGACATACCACATAAATCCCAACGGTGGACAGTAGTTTTACCTACCCTCTGCAAAGCTGTAGTCTCCACACCTCAGTAATGTCCATCTCAAAAACTAGGAAAGGGGGCAAGGTCTACATGAAAGCCTTAAATATAGCACTGTTGTGCCATGTCATTGGCTAATGAAAGTGCAAACCAGCTGTTCTAGATGCAGTTAGCAAGTCTGACCCATGGATTGTTGCACAGGCAATCACCTGTTACTGAGCATTACCTACAAAAGGCAAGCAGATGCCTATGGTAAACCGGTCTGTAACTTGCTTTACCAAGACAGACTGCAATTTTGGAAGCATTTTCCTTCAGGAGTTCTGCACAAAAAAGATTACAGCACTCAACCAGGTATGTAATACAAGCCCCCATTTAATTTATTTATTTCCAGTTTGATTACCGGGGAAGTCCACTGGGCCCAAATGTGCCTGTTTTCAGTGGAGGCCCGGGGAGAATAGCTCCATAATACGTAATACAGTAAAGATACAAAAGTATAAAAGACACAGTATGTAGTACAGTTTACAAATATGTACATTCAATATCAAGCATGAGCAACAAAGTTCATTGTGATAGATCTTAAGAATTGTACTGTTTGGTTTCATTTGAACATACATTCTTACATTTGAAGTGTGGAAACACTTTACATACACTCATTTAAAGTAAGTATATAAAGTAAGATGCTATTTACAGTATTTACAAAGTTGAAATCATGTGTTGAGTAGCTATTGGAGCTGCAGAGAGCTTGACTCCACTCTAGGAAATAGTTATGGGAGTTCTAGAGAGGTTAGGAACCCAGGAGAAAAACCTCCTGGGGGCATTTACTTAAATAGAATTAGGTAGGTTGAAAGAAGGTACATTTCCATTTAGAGGACAGGTATGTGAAAAGCTGGGTTTTGAAGTTTTCTGAGTTTGATATTGTCCTTAGTGTGGAAGGGAGAGAATTCTATTTCTTGCCTAGTGAGAAAGAGAGGAGATGTTGGCTAGCAGGTCATTTAGGTTTGTGGATAGTAATTAAGTTTTGGTGTTCAGATTGGAGAGTTCTAATAGGGGTGCAGGGGGAAGGATGTTTGTTAGAGCAGGACATTTTGTTGGGTGAAATACAAGTCTGTGTGCTGTGGTAAGTTGGAGGTAGTCTAAGTAATTTGTGAGTTCTAGCCACTTCAGAGATTGAAGGGTAAGGCAGTGATGGGTGGAATTTTTGGATTTGGTGGCAAATTTAGAGATTTTATTATAGCAGTTTTCTAGTTTAGAGGTGATGGAATAGGTCAGGTTAGTTAGAAGAGGGGCTCCATATAATAAGGAAGGAAGAAGGTACATAGTGGCCAGAGTATGCCTAGTAGAGTTGGAGAGAAAGAGATTGTTCCTGTAAAGCATACCTAACTTTTGGTGGGTTTTCATTATATTTTGTTGAATATGGATATCAAACTTGAGGTGTTTATCTATAGTAATGCCAAGAAGTTTGGCAAAAGGGTCAACTTCTATAGGTGAGTTGGTTTGGCTAAGGACTTTGAATGCATTTTTGTCATAAGAGTAAGTCTTTGAGGGAAGGAATAGTAGAATTTTTTATTTATTTGCATTGAGTGAGAGGTGGCCTTGGTGCATCCAATTCTCAGTAGTTGAAAAAACAGTTTGGGTTTTAGTCAGCAGTTCAGGGAGGTTTGAGGCAGAGCAGACTAAAGTTGAGTCCTCTGCATATTGAATGACTTTGGCATCAGGAATAGCAGTGTGAAAGTTATTGATAAAGATGTTAAAAAGCATATTTCCGAGGATGGACCCCCTGTAGTACACCAGCTAGGGTAGGTAAGAAGGTAGAGGTAGTGTTCTTCCATTTAACTGCATGAGATTTATCTCACAGGTAACTAGAGAACCAGGATAAAGTATCTGGTGAGAGATGTAGGTTTGAGAGATGATAGAGAAGGTGTTTTTGGGAAACAGTATTGAATGTTTTAGAAAGATCGAGGAGAACTGTGGATACTAAGTGTCCTGAATCTCGGGCTTGATTGACAGTTTCTAAAAAGGAGAGTAGTGTGGTTATAGTGCTATGGCCTGGGTGGAAGCCATGCTGGGTAGGTGTAAGAAGTTGGTTTTGGGTTAGGAAAGGCATAAGTTGGAGGTGGATGCATTTTTCTAGGATTTTGGAGATTGGTGAGAGCAGAGCAATGGGGTGGAAGTTTGAGATGTTGGTGTTTTTGCCTCCTTTGTGAATGGGGATGCAAATGGGAGGATACAGTTATGGGGAATAGGGATTACAACAGTAGGCCTGTAATATAGCTCTGGGAATTACATGTTGCTGATATTCTGCTAACAGCTACAGGCATGCCTTTCAACTGTGCCTGCTGCGACTTAGATCACAGCTCTGGCCCTCTCACTCCTTCCTGCAATGGTCGACCCCTGTACGAATGCTACTGAATTGTGTGTTAGAAAATAGTGGCACTAAGTAATGGTAAACACAGCTGGCATATCACATTATGTACTGTCATTCAGCTCCTCTCAGTCTGTCAATGTCAGACAGGAATACTTCAGACATTGTGCAGGTGTCCCTGACTGTCCCTGATGTACTCTGGCTAGGACACTGTTTTTAGGCATGTCTGTACTGCTGAATGGGAAATATGCACATATACACTCACACATACACAAGGTGGCTGATGTGAGATTAGAACCCCTACCTATCTACTATTACACACTACAGCTCACAGTATGAGTTGCACATGCCACTGGTTACATTTGGTGTACAAGTGGCTGCAGCACTATATCACTCTACACCTTTATGTGGCTAGATATATATATATATATATATATATATATATATATATATATATATATATATGTGTGTGTGTATACACACACACACACACACACACACACACACACACACACACACACACACACACACACATATATATGTGTGCCACATACTGATAGATAAGGGTACTCATGTCTGAAGGGGGTAGGGAGAGACAGATACATATACATAGCTGTCTGTATGCACAGATATATATTCACATCTCAGTTCTTTAGGCAGATGAGGCATCAGACATGGGCTGAAATTAGCTAAGTGTAAGAGCATGCCCAGTGTGACCATCAGTACTTCCAAAGTGACTCCAGGCCAGACATACCTGTACTCCACTCTGGGAGTTTGTGTGTTACAGCCAATTGGCTGCTGCACCTGATCAACAGTCCAGCACCTCCCTGATATTATGTCCAAGGAATTCCCCAGCTGTGAGCTTCACATCATATCTGAGTCATACCTAGGATGTGTACATGGTTTTGCATTATATGTCTGGTACACTTTACATGACATTGTGATTTTCTGGTACATCAGTGGGAAATCATTATAGACTGATGTTAGGAACTGATGAGAGACATTTGAGTTACTGACTCCATACACAGCAGGGAACCCATGCTACTGTAGAACCTGTTATTCTTTGCACTTTCTAGTTTTCTCTGGCCACTAGTTAATCCTTCTCCTTATATGTGGCCCTTTGTCCCACAACTGTTCATGGCTTTGTCCATATTTCCTGTTCTAAGTAGTTGTAGGTATGCTGTGACTGAGGTACATGATGTAACACCCCAAACAGAGCTGCAGACTTCACACCTCTGAGTGCACATGTTTAGCAGGATGTCCAGCATTCTGCCCCATATGTCTGCTCTGCTCCTCAGACAGTTGTGTTTTGTTTTTTTCGGTAATATACTACTACATGGTGTCCACTATCTTGTTGTAGGTACTGACATAGTTACGTGATTGCCTTTACATCTTGCTGCTACTCTGACTTGTTACAACCTGCTGTTATACTAGCTACGTTCTAGGTTACTCAGAGCATGTGTAATGTCCATAGCTGTGGCCTCCTGTCCCTCCATTGTTTGTGGCTTTGTCGTGCTTTCTTGCAGTAACAAATAGTGACATATTGATAGTCTGTGGGACTCCTACCATAGGAGTATTTCACATGCAAAATTGTAGGTGCAGCCAGCTTCAAACCATGAACACCATCAACCATGCTAATGTACTTTAAGCCACACCAGCCACCAGAAAGTTAAGTTCAATTCCTGACACTATCAACAGCAGACAGACACACACTTTGACCCCTGCATATTCAGGAAATAGAACATGTCGCCAGGTTGTTTGGGACAGACCTGGGATTGTGTGGTCTGCTGTTATAACTTGCAAACATACTGTTACTGCAGTTGTATGGGAACATGGCTGTGTTGGGGGTAGTGGACTTTAGCATTGACAGTCATGCATCTGTCCCATGACCCCACTGTTTGGCATTTCCCTGACATGCTGCAGTGGGTTTTACTGCCTTGTGACCTACTGCATATTATTGAGCAGCCAGTATTGGACAGAGAGTTCCTCTTATTCCATATAGCTGTTAGGACTCTGCAAGTAGCCCAGTAGCCCACTCTATTCCCTTGCATACATGCAGCAGGTCCATACATATGCTACCATAGTCTAGTACCCCATACATTTGCTGTAAAGAAGAGTGACTTACCTTGTGAATGCAGCAGTTGAGATAACAGTGCTTCATGGCCGACTCTGTCTGATGCACACAGTACACAGCCAATACATGGTAAGGTACAGGATATGTTGTGTGGATGGCATCCTTTTTATTATGTATGAGAGTTGGAGTGAGGTGTCAGTCCCTAGGACTGTAGGTTGTCAGTGCATGTGCTATGCATTGCCTCTTTGCCAAGGCCAGAGCATACTGGGCATGCCAGGCTCATCATGTTCCTCCTCTGAGTCCCCCTGTGGGTATAGCTGTGGGGAATTTGGCACTGGTGGGGGGTTGTGTGTCCTTTCCCTGTGATGATCCTGACACAGCTGTTTCCAAAGAATCATACTGTGCGTCATGGCACATACTGTAAACATCTGTGCACATGTGGCTGAGGACTACTGCATGGCTCCACCAGATATAGCTAGGCAGCATAACTGTGACTTGAGTAGCCCAAACAGATGCTCTATGATGTTCCTAGTTTGTACTTGTGCCTCATTATGGCATTCTTTGGTAGGTGTGTAAGCATTTCTGATGGGTGTCATCATCCACAGTTCCAGTGCATAGCCAGCATCCCCCAGTAGATGGTCATATGGGATGTCCCCCCAGCAAACATCTGGTACAGCTGTGATATGTGCCAGATATGGGAGTTGTGATAACTGCCAGGGCTGCCAGCACACACTCATGATAATGCCCTGGGAATTGCACATGATCTGGCAGTTGATGGAGTGATACCCCTTGCCACTGACGTAGACTCTACCCTCCTCACTGGGTGGTGCTTTGATGTGGACATGTGTGTAGTCTATGGCACCCAATACCTCAGGGTAGTGTGCTACATGGTGGAAGAGATGCATACTACTGGCCCTCTCCTCAGGCGTGCGGGATAAATAAATGTGCTCACTGGCATGTGTTTGCATGGCAGCCATGAAATTGTGGAGTACCCTGGATGCTGATATCTGTGAGACCCCAATCTTGACCCCAGTTGGTCTTTGAAAAGTACCTGTAGCTAGTATTCTAAGGGCTACACATGCCTTTCTTTCCACTGGGATGGGTTCCCCTCTGTTGGCTCTGGGTCTGAGGTGAGGGCGGCAGAGCTTGATGAGTTCTTGTAGTATGTCCCTGTCCACCATGTAGTGCTCTACAATCTCCAGCTCATGTAGCTCCTGGAAGGTTACCCTGGGCCTGAACACTCTTCTCCTTCTCAGTCTAGGCCTATTGTCAGCAGCAGCAGCACTGACCTCAGCCTCTAGCACATGCAGATGTAGCAGAACAACAGCAGCCCCTAGCATTCTGTCAGTTAAAATTCCTAAGTCTGTACTCCAATGGTGCAGAGTATGTGGAGAAAATCAGATTGTAGGGTGTATGCATACTTTATATTGGTGTGCTGCACATGCAGCCTGTGTGATTGGCTAACTATGATGAATTCCATCTTCCAGGTATACCATTGAGGGGTTTGAATGACCCAGTGTCAGTGGAACAGGACTTATCAGTCATTTATATATGATTTGCTTTCCCTGGCTATTTCCTTTTTTTATATATATACTGCCTTGCCTGCTAAGCACTGCAGTGCGGCACACAAACCCACAGCGTTGGTGCAAACACTGCTGTGCAGTCTGGACACACCCCTTTATTAGCTGAGTTGAGCGGCACACAAATAAGCGCCACTGAGCTCCAATTCACTCAGGCATATAGTGACACACTCCATTTTCATGTCAGCTAGCTGTTCTGTGGACACCAACAATGTTCTGGTGCTACACGGGTTTTATCTGTGGACACAGTGGCCCATTTTTGCTATTCAGTAACCCCAGCTCATCTGCATACAGATCCTTGCACATAAACTGAATACTTCACTATTCCAGGGCCTGCCTCCTTAGCAACTGCTGACATCTACCATTGTACATACTCCATGCAGGGCTCTATACTGCATTATTCTCACATATGTCTTATTTTTAGTTTTTAAACTTTTTAATATTTTTTTTTGCATAACTGCATGTTTGCACACTGCTGAGTACTATGCAAATGTAATATGGGTATTAAAAATATATATTATTTTATATTATTTTGCATTTGGTTTTGGACTCACAGGGCATAGTTTTGCACATATCTTTGCCTACTATGACATTTATGACCTTCTAAATGGGGTTTTACAGCCCCTGTTCAATTTTTACATTTTTGTACATGGAAGTATTTCATACACTTCTAACACCAAAATGAGTTGTACTTATCTGCTTCCTGGATCGCAAAACACCCTGATTTGCATGCAATTCACCTGCTTATGAGGTGATTTGCATGCCTCCAACACTTCCGTGTCTGCACGCTCGTGCATGCTGCTCTGCTCTGTTTATTGGATCACACAGATGCTTAACTCTGTGTTAGCTCTGTGCCACTCTGCCTACATAGAAAATCACTTTGTGTAGGCTTTATTGAATTCCCCCATAAGATTTCTAGCTGGAAATACAGTGTGAGGTTAGAAGTTATCAGGTAAAGAGACAGGGAGATAGAAGAGAAAAAAATAAAAAAACCTGAGAAGCTAAAAAGTCCGTAGTTTAAAAATGAGCTATAGAAAGGGAAAGGTTATTCATGCTAATTCATTGCAGCAGTTACTTAACCTCAAGCCAAGGTAATGGAAACATACAAAGGGCATTAATCCCTATGTCACTCAATGGGTTGCTAAATGGCTTACTGATAGAACCCACACTGTAAAAGTAGCCGACTCCAAATCCAGCTCCAGACAAGTGACAAGTGGAGTACCTCAGGGTTCAGTCCTGGGGCTGCTCTTGTTTGGCATCTACTTCTCTGAAGTACAGGTCAACACTAAGGGACTCTGGCTAACAAAGTTTGCAGATGACTGCAAACTGGGAGCCATTATTGAATCCCCAAATGATGTGGATACTCTACAAAAGGGCCTTACAGAAACAGATGCTTGGTGCCAGAGCCATGGGCTCAAGCTCAATGCCAAGAAATGTATTGTTATCCCCTTTGGGAAAAAACATGTATCCATGAATTACCATATAGGTGGCAGTACACTAAACACAGAAATTGTGATAAGATACTTAGGGACACAGGTGGACAGTGGTCTCACCTTCGATAACCACATCACCACAACAGTCAGGAAATCCTTCTATGTGGCACACTTCATCACGAAGGGCTTTTCATCCAGAAAAAAGGAGGTCATTGTCCCACTGTACTCATCCCTCATTAGACCCCATTTGGTATGTACCTCTCAAGACATCTGCAACAACTGGAAAGGCCTCAGAAATACCTCACTAAAAGAATCACAGGCTTAAAGCAGATGCCCTACGCTGACCGCCTTAAAAAACTCCAGCTATACTCTGCCGCATATCGTCTACTCAGAGGCGATCTCTGCTTAACATACAAGGCCATGTCAAACCCAGAGCTGTTGGACATGCTACACTTAAAGAAATCCCAATCCCTCAGAGCTACACGCTCCAGGGATCTAAACCTTGTCATCACAATAAACAAAACATGCTGGAGGGATAGGTTCCTGACCCAGAGACTCCCCAGACTCTGGAATAGATTGCCCATACATGTCAAGCAGAGTGCCTCTTTGGACCTCTTCAAGAGGAACCTTGACGATTGGATGGGAGAAAGGAAATTCACCCCAGGGATCACGTCAGTCACCCTGCTAGACAGGTTTCCAGGAAAGTAAATAATGTGGGAAGAAATAGCCAGGGAATTGTTATGGCTAGGCTTGTATAGGCCCTAGGGCTGATAGCCTAGTACCAACCTATGAACCTATGAACCTATGAAGACAAAGGGAAGAGGCAAAGGGAAGTGAAGAGCATACTGTAAAATGCTTTGCATTTAAAGAAATAAAGCTACTGAGTGTGCACTGTGAAAGAACAGAAATGAGAACAAATTTGGCCCATGATGTGTGTACCAAGGAAAAGTTGAGGATAGTCTTGTGGCCCAGTGACATGGATTTGAAAGCTGAAGGGATTTGGCTGAGTAGGTTTAAAATAACCAGACCAACAAAGCTAAAGTAATGTCAACATTTTAGAAAACTATGATACCCTGTAATAAGGCATGGAAACTGCAGCTTAGGAGTTAAAAATATGTTCAATAAAATAAGGCATGAAATTAATAAACTTAGTTAATGAAATAATGTGCTAAAGACACTGGTAAGCAAATAAACAAATCTTTATGGAAATATAGGGCGGTCAGTTTGATTTTAGATTTTAAACGCAAACTAAATGTGGAGCTTCTATATGTTTCATTGAGAACAAACTGTCTGATGTTTCAACTAAATGAAGCGAACTTAGTGAATTTCACCTCAATTAAATAAACAAAAATCTGTTTTCCCCTGTGATATAATTACTTCTGCACTACCTCTGTAAGGGATTTGATCCCACACAGTCTTACACTTTGTCAATCAGTTCCAGAGAATAAAGACCTCAAGCTTTCTATCATTGTTGACACACAAACAGAAACTCAACAAGCAGTGATTCTGTATGAAAAATACAATCAGCTTGTTTAACACTGAGAATAGAAAACAACAGTTATGAACTCATCCACCTTAGACTTAAGACAAGTCTAGGATTCATAAATAGGCTGTATAGTATGCAGCAGGAGTTTGTGCAAGTAGTGATCATGCACATGGAGTAGGTGATTCACCAAGATGACTTGCGCTTCACTGTGCATTATGCATCATATGCAGATGAGTGAAAAATAAAATAGAAATGAAGTAGAAGACAACAAAATGAAATGGAAATGAGATGGAAATGAAAGTGTTCAAAACAACGCAGTAATTTTAAAAGTATGCGATACATATCGGTTACCTGTCAGCAAACCTTTATAAAGGCACGCAACATGCCAGAAAGTTAAGCATCACATGTTATAACAATTGTGGATGGCACAGTGGTGCAGCGGTAGCATTGCTGCCTCACAGCAAGAGGTTCTCTGGTTTGATTCTCAGCTGGGGTGCCTTCTGTGCAGAGTCTGCATGTCCTCCCTGCATTCGTGTGGGTTTCCTCCAGGTGCTCCGGTTTCCTCCCACATTACAAAGTCATGCTTCTGGAGCATTTCTTCCCAGGCCTCCACTGAAAATTGGCTTTGTTCCAAGTCAGACTTTCCCGGTTAACAAATGTTAAATAAATAATAAATAAATATAACAATGTTAGGAGTGGTAGCAGCAATTTGGGCCCAGCTGGTGATTACGTGGCAGTGTGTCATGGTGAACTTGAGTGAACTCAGCAGTGCTCATTTGCCTAATAAAGGATTTACATCTATTAAGAAAACTGAGTACTTGTCTTCATTTTAACAACATTTTAAGATGATAGCGAGTATCCAGACCACAGCACCATGGAACTAACATGACAAACTAGACCCAGAACCACTGCAAAGGGGGAGCCAACTTCTATAGAAGGCTCTCTCCCCTCGAGATATCCCACACAAACAAGGCAATTTTTTTCTAGCTTCATGTGTCTAGCTCTTAATGTTATAACTTGAGTGACCATCTAATAACTGGCTACTTATATGTGTATCATGACATAAAGTGTGTAGTAGGTATGCATCTCCAACATTCTGAATCTAGGGGAGTAAATGTTGTCTCTATCCCTTTTTAGTCCAAGGAATGTGCAACATTTATCACCCTAGCAAATGGGCCTTTCAGCATCCAAGTGGGAACACATTTGGGATATTACAGGCAGAGCTGTAGGTAGTGTAGGGAGAATGGTGGAGCTGCTCTGGGCACAAAATGTCAGGAAATGTGATTGGGGATGATGAGCTTGAGGTAGCACAATATCTGCCAATAGTGCATTAGCAATCAGGGCTTAAAACTCATGAAGCTGATTTTTTAACACATGAAGCTGAAGCCCTTTATTTAAATGTTCTTTTTTTCTTTTTTGCCCCTCAACATTCAGTTGAGGGGTGCCAGATATGACAGCTGCACAGGGTGCCAGAAAAGCTAATTACTGCTCTGACTGCTAGCTTCTTTCTCAAGTATATTTAACATGTTTCTTTCCCTTATGCTTCTGCATGTGGATGAGCATGTCTGGCTCCACAGAACAGAAGAATAGGCAGCCACCATTATGTGTGGCTTTTGTAGCATCCCACGCCTACTGCATTTATCATGTGCCACAGACTGCACGCATGTAAGCAATGTAGGCCTCACCTAAACACCAGCACACACATGTATGTAAACAGGAAGAGCTATCATTTGTTTAAACTGACAGGTATTTTGCAATGCATAGGGTGTCATTTCCAGAGTGTGTGTGTGTGTGTGTGTGTGTGTGTGTGTGTGTGTGTGTGTGTGTGTGTGTGTCCACTAATACCTCACCTGGAAATTATTTTTGTACATTGTTGGCAATGCTGGTTGTCCACCTCTCCCAGGCTAATGATTGTTAACAGCCATCATAAAACTGTGCCTGAAATGGCATGCAGCACCACCTATGATTAGGTAGAGAATATCATAGAATGTGACTTTGACATCCTTAAGTTACACTTCTACTGTTATAACATAATTGGTGGGACACTGCAATAATCCCCAGGTTATCTGTACCTTGCTGCAAAACATAGTCCTGTGGTTAGAAGCTGCTCATTTCCATGACATATGTGTATTAGACTTTGTGGCAGATACAAGCGGAGGTGGTCAATGAGGTGGATGAAGAAGATGCAGTTGAAGGCAGAACTCCGTTAGGCAGTGATGGATGCAGAACACACCATGGTGCTGCAGACATCTGTGGGGCATGTCAACTGTAAAGTGACATTGTCGCACACAGAATATATGGGATGCATGCAGTGTCAATGTCATTGTGACATAACAGATAAGAATCAGGCTGCTCTGGTGAATGTGTGATCTGGTCACACACATCATTTCAGTACAGCACAAGGTGGATGGTGTTTTGGAACTCAGTTGTCATTATTTGCTCATGTGATAGGGGAGATAATGCCACAAGACTGTCCCCGCAATCCACTTAGGACACAGGACATGCATGATGAGGAAGTGGGAAAACATCACAGATGTTAATGGCTATCGTCATGTGGACTATGTGTTGGGAACTACCATGAATGACAAGGCTAATGACTTTGTCTGACTGGAGTTGAGTGCCACTGCATAATCTAGACCTGAGTAGAGATATTGTGGGTTATCATGGGGTGACAGGGCTTGTGACATCCTATGAAATGAATAGGGTGCCAGTACATAACCTAAACCAGGATACAGATCCTGGTTTTCACTCACTGATGTGTGAAGGGGCTTCTGATATCTCCAGACAATGGGCATATACCTTTCAGCTGCCCAAATACATGTGTACCATGGATGATGCATACAGTGTTAGTGTCAATGTGCCATAGCAGATATGCATCAGGCTATGCTGGTCAGTGTGTGGCTGTGGACCTCATCAATGTATGTACTCAACAGATGAATGGTACACTGACTGAAGAGTTGCAACAGGATCTCTGTTTCTGCGTGCTACTCTGACCATAATAAACTTGTGCTAATCATCTGGGGTAGTTGAAGGATTTAGGAGCTATACTTTTCTTGGTTATAAATCTCAGGGGCCCATCCAGTTAAGTGATTATTTTTTTTTTTTTTTTTTTCTTTAATATGTTTACTTAGTACTGTAGCGGAGCTTTTCTCCTCGGGCCTCCACTGAAAATGGACATGTATCCAGCTGGACTAGCCCGGTTAACAAATGTAAAATAAAATAAAAATAAAATAAACACTCACTCAGACGTGATGTAAACCACACAAACTCGACTCAGTAACCGCAGTTACAAGTGGCAGTATAAAGACACAGCCGAACACATTCAGTCTGGATGTCATTATAAAATGGTTTTGCAACACATACCCTTAGTAATTAAGAGTTACTTAGTACAAGCATCATGCAGCCAAGTCAGTGTCCTGAAGAACATTGTGATGTGCCACCCCTTAACGCATGCCTCATGAACAAGCTGTGTAAAATGATTTATAGACAATCATACTGTAAGCCCCTAACTGACTTAATGATATAATAGACCCATAACATATGTTGAGGCTGTAAAGAAAAAATTGCCTGTATCTCATAGAACTCACTGTTAAATATCCGTGCTTCCAGCACAGAAGGTAGCACCTACTCCTTCTCCACTCATGCATATTGCAGATCCACAGATCACCCCTAAGAGTCACAATGAACACAAGCCTAAGCCCATAAGGCCCATTAAATCTGTTTTCACATAGATAAATGTTTAGTCATATGTGATTCTATAATTAGGCACACAGATTCCATACACACCAGACCAAACAAGAACAGAGTGACTGTAAACCGCTTGTCTGGTACCAAGATCTGTGATGTTACAAGGGCCTAAGGTCCCTTAAGCCAGACAAATATGATTCTAACCTAGTGGTGTCCCTTGTAAGAGTGAATGACCTGAGGTGCTCCATGCAGATGTTAATGTTGGGAAACATGATGGAACGTGCTATGCATGTGTTAGAGATGGGAAAAACCCTGATCTTGAGTAGTATCTTGCCTTTACCAAGAATGATGTCTAGTTACAAAAACAAGATAATTGGCTTTAACAATTGACTAAGTAGTTGGTGTCATTCTGAGGTGATCCAGTATGTGTTGGCCTAGAATGATATGGAAGAAAAGGCTTCTTGTTTTGTCAGGGATGGCTTATGCCCATGCTACCATGGCTTCTACACACTGGCTAAAGCTTTTGGTGCTCCTGTAGTGCCTTTTTAAGGCAGACTCCAACTAGTGGAAATTCCGACACAGAGAACTCAAACTCAGATTTGGACAACATCAAGGTGGCACTACTCAGGCCTAGAAATCTAAACAGATAGATGGCAGAAGCTGAGGCTTGCTGTAACTCTAATCCATTCATAGTTGTGTAGTTACTGAGACATGGTGTCAGTGCAATGACAGCACTCCCTCTATACCAGGGTTGGGAACCTATCATATCTTCAGACCCTTGGGTAACTGCAGGGGAATATCTATATTTGTTAGAAACACTGCTACTTTACATCAAATTTGCCATAACCCTAACTTGAAGCTCCTGGAGATCCAAATCACATTTAACAAATGTAACTAATGATACTTTCATTGCTTGCTAAAGTTCCTCATCATTTTCATCCAAAGAGCTAAGACATTACTTTAATACCATTAAGGCATTAAATATCAAAGTAAATACATTCCTACTAGCAGGCTTCAATTATTCAAGCATTTATCAGCACACATATACTTCTCAAAACAGTTATGACCAGCATTTTCTAGACTTCATTGCTACCAATGCACTGAAGCAAATTGTAAAACTATCCATTAGATGCTCTAATATCCTTGGCCTAGTCCTTAACAACCTAGCATCCACCTGCACCCCACCTTTCATCTCCTCATTCTTGGTTAATTCTGACCACAGTTCAGCCATCTTCTCTCCCGGACGTACTGGTACCACCCCACCACAAAATGACACCAGCCTTATGGACTTCTCCAAAGCAAACCAACTTCAGCATTAGAAGACCTGTGCAAAATTCCCAAGAATCCCTTACAAATGGACCCAAAGGAGAAGGCTTCTGCATTCGCATCTATCTTTTAATAGTAATTGAACAAGTTGAATAGAAATGTCAGTGCCCATCCACTGCAAATGTAATGGTAAATTCAGTAATAAAAATCAGGCAGATCTCCCATTTTAATAAACTGTACTACAAAACAAGAAAAATAATGAAAAATTACAAGAAATCTTTATCTCCCCATTTCAAGATTACACTTAAACAGGCCAGCAAGGAACTTATAAACAGTGTTAGAAAATGTAAAGCAGAGAATGAACTTAAGGTTGCTAGAGATTCCAAAGGAAACTGCAAATCTTTCTTCAACTATACCATAAATTAAGGAATAATGTCCAACAATGCACTGAGCTCATTCAAAATAATCTCTCTCTTCTGACCCCAAGGATACAGCTAATAAATTAGCAAATAAATTTAGTACTAGCTTTACCCCTCCTACCCACACTGTTGCCCCCACTATCCCTGAGAATTTAGTTCCCCCTAAAATAACCTTGGAACAAGTCTTAGAGTCCCTGTCAAAGGCTAAAAATAATACTTCATCAGGACCAAACAACATACCAGGCTGCATTGTCTTCAGTGCTAAGTATGTGCTATTTGAACCTCTGCTTAAACTGTCCAACATCTGCTACAGGGTTTGTTCCTGATGCCTGGAGAACAGCCTCAGTGATTCTCTGTCACAAGGATGGCCCCCTCTGTAGACTTGGATAATTAAGTACTCATCAGCCTCACCAGTCTTATATGCAAAGCCATGCAGCCTATCATAGCAAAGCTCATTTATGCAGATATAGGCATCATAACGGTTCTAGATCCCAATGAGTCTGGTTTTCTGACAAGCAGTCCTGTCTCCTGAATGTAGTAAGCTTCTTTGAAAAATGTTACAAGGGCTCTGGATACTGGTCATTATATCCATAATGCTTATCTCAGCCTGATCAAGGCTTTTGATACTATCCCCTCATGCTGGTTTTATTGAAAAATTAGACAAGCTTAATGTAACTCCACACAGTATCAGCTAGATTGAAAATTGACTGTCCAATCCATCTGAGGTTGTGAAAGATGCTGATTCCAACTGTAATTAGTGTGTTGCCACAGGGATCAGTCCTGGGCCCTTTCCTGTTTGTTCTTACAGACATAGAAGCCAATATCACAGAAGTGTGGTTGACCAACTTTGATGATAACTGCCAAGTGGCCACAATTATCCACTGATACAAAACAGCTCCAGCAGGGGAAGGAATATGCACATTCATGGTGTATCAAAAATGGTCTCAAACTAAATGAAGAAAACTACAGCATAGTAGCTTTTGGCAGAAAAATTGCTCTGGTCTCATACTTTATAAATGGTAATCCTCTTCATACAGATACAGTCATAAGAAACCTTGGTGCTTTAGTGGATAACTCTCTCTATCTCTGTCTCTTCCTCTGTCTCTCATTCAGTCATTTTGTTTCTGGCATGCATAGGCCCACTTTATTTTTAAGGGAACATCTTCAGGATCCAGAGAAATAATTCTACCACTTTACTCTTCCCTTATTAGACCCATAATTGAATACAATACCCCCTTTGGTATATACAACATATCAGTGTTCTACTACACCTTGTGTTTGCTAGCCTGCAATAGGCGGTTATCAGTGTTTTTCAGGGATTTTATTTTACATCTAGCCTATTGTTATACATTTTGGTGTTATTCCTCCTAGTCTTGGGCATTCTTGCACCAAATTTGCCCTTTGCATATTGTAATTACTGCTTCTTCTTGACGGAATCCTTCAGAATTGTAGCGTTTCATGCTTTAGCACCATTCATGCATTAGCGGACATAAATAATGCTCAGGGGTTGGGAAACACATTGTATCTTACTGTCCATTGCTGTAATTAGCTCACAGCCTCCCCGAAACGTATTTCAGCAGCGTGTGTCTTTACAGCTTTGAAAATGACTGTGCTTAGTACCGTGGTTACTGTTATTCAGACCTAGCTTCTACCTCGCATTGTACTGAGTAATTTATCGTAGTTCTGTTCATTCATATGCTATATCAGCCCCTAGATTACAATTGATTATTCCCATAGCCTGAGGGAATTTGAATGAACTGTAGCGTTCTATTAATATTGCTTAACGGCCGTTGTAGCTCACAGGAGCTGGGATATTATAACATCTATAGGCTGCGCTAGGCTGTATTTAGAACGGCTGCTGTGCAAGGTTGATGTAGCTCATAGGAGCTTGAAAATACTGATATTTAAAGGCTGCACATGGCCGTATTTAGCACACTGCCTCCTCACTAACATGTAAGCTAAGGGGCTTATTTTAGTACTGCAGAACATATGCATAGTTTCTGTAGAACATAGTTGCTATCATTGTTAGTTTCTCTCAACTAGCTTGTAGAAGCCTTAAAAGAACTGCCATGTTATCATTTCCAGGTATTTTTTTTTCTGAGTAGTGCTTTCCATACTGTAATATACCCTGTTTTACATGTAGGCCTCCACTGCTTTATTTTATAGTTGATAGTGTGAATATGTGTAGCTTAATTACCAAGTGTTTCAACTGAATGAATGCATGTTTTACTACCCTTATTATTGTAAAGCTGTTTCTGCTCAGATTTGTACTGACTTGTACTTATTTCTCCCTCTCTTTCCAACTTACACAGCCTTCCATCCCTCTATACTGTAAAGTGAATTCAGAGATTTCCTGCCCAGAGAATAAGGACCCCTTTCAATCAAAACCAGCCTAATCTAAGGAAGCTAACAGTCCTAGCACTGAAGGGAGCAAGAAAGTATGTGTTATACAAACCTATGTGTATGACAGCCCTTTTTTAAAATACCTACAGCTGTATCTAATAAACTATCTAGCCAGATGCCCAGCAGCCATGCCCCTCTCTACCTCTAGCAACGAAACCTTTCTCCTCCTTGTATAGCCTCCAGAGGCTAATAACCACAGACTCCCTACCTTGTTTTCTAATTATCTCTCTCATATTAGCTGATTCTGCTGCAATTTACTTGTCATCAGCAGATGACTGTCTTCAGTAGGTTTGCTCCTCACCCTTCTTACCCCATCTCTCTCCTATCTGAACTTAAAATACAGCAGTGCTGTAGTAGATTACATGTACATCACTCTTAACATCCTGCTCATTCCTCACTAGAGAACTCAGGGATCCCCTCTTCTATTGCTCTCCATGGGTTTCGACATACCTGATAGTACCCTCATCGGAATTAGCAATCCATTGATTGTTCTCTCTAAACTCTCATACTTATTTGTCTGAAACCTGCTCCGTTCAGCCTGTGGGCTCACTCCACTACCCTACCCTAACCACAATTTCCACCCACCCCAGAACTCCTAGCCTTATACCTATCTAGCCACTCCCACATTCCCATTACCAAATCCTAATTTGCCTCTCATTAGGGATATTTCATAGGTAACCCATCACTCCTCCCACATCTCTACATACTCCACCTCTCACTCATTACCTTATAACTTCTATATCACAATGCCTACTGCACCCATGTCACCTTACCTAAAACACTTACTCTTGTACTCACTCTTACCCTTCCTTTTCCTACCCTTTATCCTAACAGCCTATGAACATCTCAGCTACTCTAACTTCCACCATCCCTCCAAAGAAACATCCCTACCAGCTATAACAACCACCCTTGAACACATCAACATAACATCTACAGCCAACTATCTCCTCCAAAAGTATCATAGGGTTGCCCATATTACCTATAAACATCTCCAAACCAAGAAAACCCAAAACATATTCTATCATTCTCTAATTCACACACACAGACTACACCAACACCTCCTACTGGATGGTGACATTCATCCCAACCCTAGCCCCACCAATAACTGCCCCACTAACCCAGTTAGACCCTCTCCCTCTACCTTTTATACCCCTACAAGGCCTCCTAACTCCCTCTTCATAGCTCACCTAAATATACGAAGCATAAACAATAACATGACTCACCTGCATGCTCTCCTAGATGTACATGAATTTGACATCTTATGCCTAACTGAAACATGGTTAAAACCAGCAACCCAAGACTATGAAATCACCCCTCCAGGATACAATATTTTGAGATTAGATCACCTGAACAAGAAGGGTGGGGGCGTAGCCATAATATATAAAACTGGGCTCCAAGTTACTTCACTAGATATACACCCACCTTCTGATTCCAGTACTGAAACTCTTATCACTAAACTTCAAATAAACATTTGTAAGTCCATGTACATTATATGCTCCTATCTTCCTCCTGGTAATAATATCACCACCCTTGAAAATATCCTTAGCTGGCTCTCCACAAACTTCCCTCAAGAAACCATAGTGCTAGGTGACTTTAATATAGACTGGAATAGCTGTAATACCAATAATCCTACTAACCACATACATCTACATGGCTTTTCCCAAACTATCTCCTCTCCTACCAGAAGCCACAAACCGACTAATAAAGAAAGCACCTTAGATTGGATTCTAACAAATACTCAGTCCCCAACATATAAAGCAGGCACCCTACCAGACAACATTAGTGATCACTCACTAACATATATAATTAGACAAAAAACTAGTATTCCCTACCCTACCTCTTACAGAACCACTCATTCCAATAAACATTTTAACCCTACAAGCTTCCAAATTGAACTTAGTGTGTGTGATTGGTCACCCCTAAAATACCTCCAGCTAGAGGACGCAGTGACATACTTCAACTCCAAATTCTTAGAAATCTTGGACTACCATGCTCCTGCTTCTACTCTTAGGATCAGGGCAAACATTACTCCATGGCTAACTAAGGAAACTAAGGAAAAAATTCAACTTAGAAGCAAATTTTGGGGCAAATGGTGTACTACTAAAGACCCAGCTGAGCATTTAAAATTTAAACAGCTTAGAAATACTACTAAAACATCAATACTATTAGATAAAATAAACTTCTACTTTCAACTTCAACAAACTAACCAGCACAAACCACAAAAATTCTGGACAGGTATCTATAGACTCATGCATCCAGGCCACTTGAAGACACCAACCCCATCAGGAATAGCCAATGAGACTCCCAAACAAATTGCTGATGCCTTTAATACCTTCTTTTCTGATGCTATCCAGTCACTCACTAACTCTTTACCTGCTGTATCCTCCAACCTGCCTTCCTCCTCAACTAACTTACCACCTTCATTTCAACTACAACCTGTTCCTACATCCCTCATCTGTACCCTTCTTCACAAACTCAAACCATTTACCCCCTCTACTGACCTGCTACCTGCCAAATATCTGCAAATAGCAGTAAAAGTTATAGCCTATCCCATTTCTATCCTAATAAATAGAACCATAACAGAAGGTACCATCCCATCCATTTGGAAAATCTCCCATATAACCCCCCTACACAAAAGTGGCAATTCAACAGAACTCTCTAACATTCGTCCAATTGCCCTACTCTCTCCCTTAGCTAAAATTATGGAAAAATGCATCCACCATAAACTGTTAGACCACTTTCTCCAAAATAACCTATTAGCTAACTCTCAACATGGCTTTAGACCTTTCCATATCACCACCACTGCCCTCCTATAATTTTCTGACCACATTAACAAAAACCGTAACAATAACACCCTTTCCTCCGCAACCTTTATTAATCTCTCAAAAGCATTTGACATGGTCAACCATCAGCTACTGTTGAATATACTTAAGTCCCTTTCACTTGATACACATGCACTACTGTGGTTCAAGTCCTACTTAGCTAACAGGCAACAGGCAGTGCTTTGGGATAATAGTCTATCTAACCACCTTCCTGTCACCCTTGATGTACCCCAAGGTTCTATATTAGGCCCTCTTCCATTCACAATTTTTATTAATGATCTAAATGTAAACATCCCTCAAGCTACATGCATACAATACGCAGATGACTCCACATTAATATGCTCTGCTACTGGACCATCTGAACTGCAGTCCCTTAACCAAAATGTCTTTGAATTAGTAGAAAAATGGTTCTTAAAGTGCTGTCTCCTCCTTACCCCAAAAAGACTAAACTATTGCTCTTTACTCCCACACAAAAGTCTACCCCTAATGATTTCATTATCAAATCTAATAATGGCACAGTCATATCTCCTGACACTACCATCAAACTTTAAGGAGTAACAATAGACCACAACCTTAACTATGATGCTCATATCAACACCACAATAAAGTCAGTTAACAGAAAACTAGGCTCACTCTATAAAATTAAACCCTTCCTCACTCCCATAGCTAGAACTACAATTGCCCACACTCACCTTATCTCTCCTCTCCTTTATGCCTCTCCTATATACACTAATCTATCTAAAAGCAAGCTCAACAAGTTGGCAACCTCCTACAATAACATTGCCAGATTTGCAACTGGCTCCCCTTTAAGAACCCATCATAATCTGAAACAACTAGGTTGGCTGGAGCTGCATAATCAAATGCTATTCCACCAACTCATTATTGCCCATAAGACCCTTTATCATCCATGCAAGACACCAATACTCACAAGTCTAATCACCCCATATAAAAACCTTAGAAAGCTACACTCAGCAAATAAACTACTGGTATATAGACAAAAACCCAACAATAAAGCAGGGGATGCCCTTTTCTCTAACACTGTGGGAAAAACCTGGGACCTACTTCCTAGTAAACTCACATCTCTTTCTTCTACTCTACTATTCAAAAAGGAACTCAAAATATACCTTAAAACCCACTGGCTATGTCCTTGTACCAGCCCTGACTAACATCCCTCTTCCTGTTATCCCAAGGTCTAGCAGTAAATACTACTCACCTCATAGCTACTTTTAAGACCATTACCCTCTGCTAGTCTGCTCATATAGCTATCCTGAAACTCTACAAAACTTATTCTTCTCAGAGACTATTATAGAGTAGGATAATTGAACCCATGAAGGCCTTTACAAATGTGTCACTGCCTTATAGATGATTCACTGCCTTTAAATTATGTGTCCCTGCCTTGTAAATAATTATCTGTTCTTCTGTGACATATACACAATTTTGATTTTGAATGTTTCACACCCTTCTAAATACTTTCTTTCTTCTACTAGTGTTTGGTCAAAAAAAAATTCACCTTTTATTTTGTTTCTTATCTGTCATAATTACTATGCTACCTTGTATACAACTATTGTGTCTGACAAGTGAACTGTATCTGTAGTTACAATATTCTGCTTTGTTTTATGTGGAGCTTTTCTCCCAGGGCTTCTACTGAAAATGGACATATATCCAGTTAGACTAGCCCGGTCAATAAATGTAAAATAAAAAATAAAATATATGCATTTGATGTGGCATTGTGGGAGCTTCCTATTGAAATGTTGGCACTCATAATAATGAGTGCCCACAAGATGAAAAAAAAATGAAAACCTAGGATAAGGGTGAATCTCGAAGCTTGCTCTACTCCTTTAAACTTCTTTTCTGTGGGGTGGCAAACCCTCCCACACACTCCCCCCTGAAACTATAGTTGTGTAAAATATTACCATAACAGTACATGTCTTCCCTTTCATTTTCACAGTATTCTTTGCATAAGGGATCACTTGCCAAGGATAGCCTAATGTCCAGCCAGTATACCAAAGCCTTTAGATCTTATAGGCACTGTCCATCACATGTATGGTCACAGCACAAAGTGTAGGGCATAAAGGTGTCATATGGACACAAACACTCAAAACTGAAAAGCCCCAGGAGTAACAGAACACCCTTGGTGATAAAACAGAAGATGTACATCTGGAAGGTAAAAAGAAACAAACAAAAAAAATAGGCAGAGGGAAAAGGAAACAAGGTCCTCTAGGCCAGAGGGCAACAAAAACTCAGGGCAAGAACTAGAAAACAGGGGGAATGAGGGACAGGCTGAATACTGCAACAGTGAAAAGAAAGACATCTACTTTTATAGTAAGATTTTGCAGAACTGTACTATGTCCTTCCATATCACTGTTGTTATATTATTTACATAAGGGAGTGTACAAGAGCTAAGAAGGAGACTGGTAGGAAAAAGGCAGAGAAGAGGCTGTTCAGACCAGTGCAGAATAACCCTGGAAGCACCTGCCTTGACCCTTGAAACAACTTCCAATTTGTACTGTTTAGTGAAAGTATGAACAAAGGACCAAGTAGAACCTCAAGAATGCAATTGGTATCCAAACCCTTGAAAAAAATACCAGAGGATGCAACTGCCATATTAGAATGTGCCTTTACAGATGAAAGGAATAACAAAAGGAAATGGCCTTTGAAATCCAGTGTGAGATGGTTTGCTTGGAAACAGCCAAACCTAAAGTCCTGGGATGAAAATAAACAAAGCTGCTCAGACTTATTATTACTTATTACAAGAATTATCCACGTCTAATCTAAATAATCTAAATAATGCCTGAGCTGTCTCTGCAGATCCAAGGTGTGAAAAACTTTCTTACTGGCAGACAGTGGAGAAGAAAAAAATGAGGGAAGCTGAATAGACTGTTTAAGTGACAATGTATTAACCACTATGGACATAAAAGAAGGATTAGTTCAGAGACACCTGTCACTGTGAAAATTTAAAAAAGAGGAATAGCCATGAAAGGCTGAAGGTCAGACACCCTCTTGGCTGAAGTAACCACCAAAAAACAGTCTTCCAAGTACAATGCTGGAAGGAAGCTGAAGAAACAGACTCAAAAGGAGCCTGAGTCAATTTTTCAAGTACAAAATTCAGGTCCCAAGAAGGTGGAATAGGCTTTCTGTGAGGCTTGCTATGAAGGACACTTTAAATAAATTGTATGATCTCAAACCAAGAGGCCAGAGAAGGATTCAAGGGTAGACAAGCAGAAATTGCTGAGAGATGTGCTTTGACTGAAGAATATGCCAACCCAGCATGGGCAGATCACACAAATAAGAGAAAAACTAATGGAACCTCCACAGAGAGGGGATCCTGATAGCAAAAAAGGCACCCGACAGAAAATATTTTCCATTTGGACATGTATGATTTTCTGGTAGTGGGTTTCCAGGCCTCCTGCAGAACCCAGAGCACATCCTCAGAAAAGAGGTGCTTAAAAGGAATCAAAATCCTATCACCCATAGTGTCAGTTGAAGAGTGGACAGGTGAGGATGGAAAAGAGATCCCTTGTTTTGTATGAGAAAATCTACCTGATAAGGTAACCTGCTATGTTTGCCCCTGGCCAAGTGAGAAAGAAAGGGGAACCAATGTTGTTTGGGCCAAAATGAAGTCACCAGCAAGATTTTTGCAGAGTTTTGCCTGATTTTGTGCAAATCCTGTGGCAATAGAGGAAGAAGAGAAAGACACAGAGGAACATCCCCTTCCAAGGAAAAGATAGTGCATCCACCTTCCAAGCCAGAGAACTTGGGACTGTGGAAGAGAAGAGTATAGAAGAGAGGAAGTTGTTTGTTCAGAGCGGAGAGAAAAAGATCTACATGAGGAATACTCCACAGATGGTCAATGTCCAGGAACATCTCTGTGAAGTATCCATTTGTGATCCTGCGTTCTGATCTGCTGAAAGACTCTACCACCAGATTGTGCTCTGAATGAATGTAAACCATCTGAACAGTCACTTAATACTTGATAGTTAGATCCTAGACTGAAAGAGCTAACCTGCAAAGGAAATGTGACCTCATAGCCCCCCCTCCCCATTTTGTGATGTATTGCTTCACAGTGGTATTGTCTGTAAAGACTTTGAGGGGCCAGTGGTGGAAAAGAGGATGAAAAGCTTGTAGGGCCAGAAGCAAGGCTCTCATCTTTCTTACATTGATATTTGACCTCTGCCAAGGATGCTAGAGACCCTAGATCCTTAGGGGGCCACAAGAAGCATCCCATCTCAAGTCTGAGGTGTCCATAAACAGTTCCTGAGTAGGAATCAGAGTCTGGAAAGGAAGCCCTTGATTGAGGGAGAGTTGGTAAATTCACCACTGAAGCTCAAGTCTGAGACAAGGAAGAAAAGGAACAGGGAACTCCAGGAGGTGATACTGTTGAAGCCACACTGATATGAAGTACCACTAAAATTTCTTCATGTGGGTATGCCAAGAGGGAGCATGGGAAAAATGATGGCCATAAATCTCAGAAGCCTGAGAGATTCCCTGGCTCTGAGAGAGGATACAGAAAGGCGGGACTGATAGAAGGTTGTCAGAAACAGAACCTTGGCAGCAGGAGGAGAGGCCAGCATGGGAACAGTCTGAAGCCTGCACTTGAGAACAAATCATGATCTGGGGGGGGGGTGCAAGGACTGATTTCTTGAGTTTTATGGTAAACCCCAGACTATGTAAAAGGTAAATGGTAAACTGGAGTTTCTGCAACAGACTGCTGTGAGAAGAACCTTGAATGAGCAGGCCATCCAGATAAGGAAAAAACAAGAGAAGAAACTCCAACAGGCCACTTATCTGACAGTGGCTTGGCAACCAGCACAGCAGATGGGCATTCAGACTGATGTTTGATAATGGCATTCAGAGTGGTGGCAAAGAAGTTCTGAGTGTTCGCATATGCACATCACCTTTATGCTCTATGGCTTGCATAGGGAGCATACATGTGTCGTATTGTACCTATAAGATCTAAAGGCTTTGGTATACTGTCCGGACATTCGGCTATCCTTGACATAAGATGTTTCAGGCATTGCTAATGTGTAAGGTAGGTTGCTAGTCCTAACAGCCTTCTCTCAGCTACAGGTCTTCTGAGGCTCAACTGGACTGCAGCCAAATTTGCCTCCTGTGCATCAACACCTGAGGAACAGCATGGATATATGCATGTTCATTCAATCAGGTAACCTTCTCTGTGTGTTTACATAAAACAAAATGCAGCTATATGGGACATGCTCAGAACATCTCCTTGTGAAACACAGTACAAGCTTGTTGGACTATACTACTTCACCTGGCAAACCTGAAGATTTCTGAACTAAGACCACAGCTGTCAAATAAAAAAAAGAAAATATACTTTTTTACCAATGACATGAAGATATGCTAATATCATGCAAATTAACATTCCAAAATTTGTACTGATTATAGCATTCTACACATTGTTCCACTTTATAGTGACCAAAAATGTGGTGCGATCCCAAATGACATAAGTTGTTTTGCATATCATGTAGTCAGATACAGGCTTATGGTATTATTGGCTTCAAATCGCTGTGTTACAACTTTGTGCAAAGTGCCTGTCCATGAGACATGTATTGAGTAATGCCACATCACAATGCCTTTAACGAGATTCTCACTTGGGTGCAACATGGTCAAATGCACTACACAAACCTGTACGTGCTGCTGCATCCTTTCACAAGTGAATGTGTTGACATGCATTTGCCTGTCATCTTGCTGCACACATGGAGTCATTTGTGTTTCTTGTATGCAGTAACAAAGGCATGATTACTTCTGCTAAATCCAGGAAGATGGGTTCCAAGGAGACCAAAGTACATTGAAACTCTCTGCTTACAAATTCAAAAGTCTGGCTGTTGGGTGCATGTGATGGAATATTTATAAAGGAGAATACCTGAAATTACCTGAATCAGACCTTGATGAAAGCTACAGGTATCCTGTAGTCTAATAAGCATTAAGGGCACTGCTATGATGACCTCATACACCACCGCTGTCACATCTTCTACCAGTTGGAGGAAAAGGCTAAATGGAAATGCCCAAGGATGTAAAAGCATTTAGGTTCATAGGTTCATAGGTAAGTACTAGGCTATCTGCCCAAGGGCATTTATAAGCCTAGACAGAGTGTGTCGGCTTTCACCGCCCCATTGAATAATTAACTGATCCTCTGTCAAGCAAAGCCAATGAAGTGATCCCAGGGGTGTATTTTCTGTTACCTATCCACTCGTCAAGGTTTCTCTTGAAGAGTGTTAGTGAGGGGCTCTGCCTAATGTAGTTTGGAATTTTGTTCCAAAGCATGGGAACTCTCTGTGACAGGAATCTATCCCTCCAGCATGTTCTATTTATTGTTGTGGCAAGGTTTAGCTCACTAGAGCGCGTGGCTCGCAGTGACTTGGATTTTTTTAGGTGGAGCATGTCCATCAATTTTGAGTTGGACATGGCTTTGTAAGTCAGGCAGAGATCACCTCTGAGTAAGGGATATGCCACTGAGTCCAGCCGGAGTTTTTTCATCGGGCTGCATAGGATATATGTTTGAGGCCAGTAATCCTCTTGGTGAGGTACTTTTGTGGTCTTTCCAGCTGTTAGAATTGTCTTGTGAGGTACATCCCAAATGGGGCATTGTATTCTATAATTGGTCTGATGAGTGATGAGTAGAGGGGCACTATAACCTCTTTATTTCTAGATGCAAATACTTTAGTAATTAGATGGGCCACATAGAAGGATTTCCTAACTACTTTGGCAATATGATTGTCAAAGGAGAGATTACTATCTACCTGGGTCCCCAGATCTCTTATTACCTCTTCTGTATTAAGGGGCCTGGCACCTATGTGGTAATTCGTGGGTGTTTTGTTTTTCCCAAACAGGATGACTAGAAATTTTTGGCATTTAGCTTGAGGCCATGACTTTGACACCAGGTGTCCGTCTGAGTAAGGCCCTTTTGGAGGATGTCCGTGCCAGCTGGAGAATCAGTTATGGCTCCCAGTTTGCAGTCATCAGCGAACTTGGTTAGCCATAGTCCTCCTGTGTTTGCCTGTACTTCTGAGAAGTATATACTGAACAGTAGGGGTCCCAGGACCTAGCCTTGCGTGACACCACTTGTAACTGGTTTAGACTCGGATCTGGAACCTGCTATTCTTACCGTGTAAATTCTGTCTGTAAACCGGTTGGTAACCCATCTCATGAAGTAGGGGTTTATGTTCAGGCTGGTGAGTTTTTCTGTAGTACCTGAGTGAGGAATGGTGCTGAAAGCCTTGGCGAGATCAAGGTAGGCTGTGTGAACCATCTTTCCCTTGTCTATGGCCTTAGTGACTGTCTCGAAGAAGTCAACCAGGTTTAGTAGGCATAATCTGCCATTAACAAAGCCGAACTGGGTCGGGTCAAGTGTTTGGAGGTTCCCAATGCCTTTGTTAATGAGTTCCATGATGATGTGCTCCATAGCCTTGCAGACCAGGCTAGTCAGGCTTATGGGGCGACAGTTACCAGGGTCAGTTGTGGCCCCTCCTTTGTGGAGAGGAAAAACCATTTGTTTAACTATGTGTCTTAATGCTGACTGCATATCACTCAATTAAATAGTTGTATACTCTGTAGAATCAGTCTGGATGGACCATCTGTATCAGATACCATTTATATGTGTCAAATGTCCCATTTTCAGCTTGTGTTTGGATATGTATAAGCACATTTGCAATGTGTATGTCAGAGAAATGTAGCACAATAGGCATTTACTTAGGCTGTTTTTTAAAACACCATAACTAAGTCAGTTGGCATCCTGGGCAGTTTCTCAAACTACTGCAGCCCTTCTATCCAAAGCTGACCACCACAGAAAACAGGTCTTTCCAAAGTCGAGAACCAAAATAAAAAAAATCTTCTGTAACTGTAGTAAGATGCTTGCTAAAACTGTAATGAGCACATTGATACAGCAACTAGAATGCAGTGAGTTTTTACCTACAAACATAAGTGCTGCATTGAAATTTATTTATGAAGCTGTGATATCTTCAAGGCTTCATAAATGAATGCCAGTAATACACAAACACCCCATTTGCACCAGTTGATTGCATCCCCTAACGTTTTCCTCCTAAACCCATAGCCAGCCTTAGGCATAGGCCAACTAGGCGGCCACCTAGGGCGCTGCTCTAGCAGGGCACTTTTCCAATATTTATTTGGTGTAGGTAGACCAGGATAGGGGCACCAAGTGGTGTGGTGGGGGCACCGTGGAGCCCTTTTGCCTAGGGCACCAGTTGACCTAAGGCCGCTCAACTTCATACTTTCAACCTCTTAGAGCAAAAATCAAGGATAAATCCAACAATAATGGGGATGGTAAAGTTGGCATCACTCCTATCATTCCAGTCCTTCCACCACCCATGCTATTAGTGGCACATGGGCTGTCTGGGACATCTATGCACCATGGGTTTCAAACCTAAATGTCTGTTATTATTTAGTAACTGATTCCTTAGTATTTTGCCAACAAACCACAGATTTTAGAAGAAACAGACCAAAACTATGCAGTAAAAATCTGGATATTTTGCAAAATTCTGTACAGCTGAGAAGTATGATCAGTTGCCCCATTGCCCTGACCTAGTTATAATTCTGTTATACCTCTACCTTTTTATCTAACACAGCCTATAGGTCAATTTTGCATTTCTGTGGTGTATAATTGTTTGAAGCAGAATAAGAATATGTAGCACATGGTCAAATAATGTTTAATATGTTATTGCTCTAGTCAGTGCAAAGGAATGGTCGGTGGCTTTTCCAGTGCTTCATATAGTTAAAAACATTGACCATCCTACTTTGTCCTGATTGCTTTAGTCTGCATCTATACTGTGTGCAACTCCGCTTAAACATGGGAGTTGCAGCAGGAGGCAGCAAAGATATCTAACCCAGCATGGTAAGCTGGGTTTGCATATGTCACACTAGTGCCACCTTCCCATTGTGTTGTCTCTAGGCACACTGTCAGCAGTCAGATGCTGAGCACCAGGCATCTCTACCACAGTCTCCTACTGTGAAAGACCAGGCTATGTCTGGTGATGGGGCTGGGCCTGCCTTGCAAGTGAGGTGTGGAAACCCTTCTAAAACATGGAGCCCTGTCCTAACACATGCAGCGATTCCCAACCTTACTGCACTGAACTTAGCTCAGATATAGCTAGAAAAGTTAGTGGAGCATCTCCCTGACAGGCTCAGGCATACAAGAAAGCCTTCTGTAATGAATAGCAGTTTTCATCATTTGGTTGTCTTCAGCCACTGGACCACCATGGAGTGACCAGTCCTGACTATCAGCTGATAATGGTTCTCAGTAGGCCACCCAATGAGCCAGGCATGATACCTCCCTGCAGCCATCACATCACTTTTTTCCTCTGCCAGGTGTCACTGCTTCTTACAGTGTTGTAACCCATTCAATGCGCATGTTTCATCACTCCACATTGCAGTTTGTACATCCACTGTATGAAGGCATCTATCCCTTGTCAACTAAACTTCTTGTGTGCAATCCATTTCTTTCTGTCTACAGTGTTTAATGTTTTCCTGTTTCCTCCCAAAAAGTTACCACCTCCTGTTTCCCTGCACCATTTCCCTTTGCTTGCCTGCCATACTCATTCATTTTCTGTTTATATGAGAAAGGTGGGTCTATATCATAAGAGCGAAAGTTCAAAAGAACGAATGCTCAAACATCGAAAAGGCACAAACATCGAATGTTATATTATGGACATCCCCCCTCTAAATATATATTCCAACTCTGAGGTCGCAGTACAGTGAGCAAAGGGCAAATATTCCTATCCTCACTGTATTGCACCCCCTGAAAAAGTGTTTCGATGTCCGGCATTTTCGATCATAACAGCGTTTGTTCTTTTGAACTTTTGCTCTTATAATATAGACTCGAGAAAGGTAATCTAGCCCATTGAGAAATATTATCCTGCTTTCCTGACCCCTGCTGTGCATCTTGTGTGATCTCTTTGAGCCTGGTCTTCTGCTTGGACTGTGACCCCCTTTCTTACTGTGCTACACCCTCCTTGTCTACTTCATATTGCTGCTGTTGTGGGTGACCACATTTGCTCCCCCACCATTAGATAATACAGTCTAAGAAGATTATTCCATGGCACTTCGAGCCACTATGCTGCAAAGCTCACTAAAAGGCATGCTACTGAACAGCATGTTGCTCTGTTCTGTTGAGTAACAGGAGACCTGCACAGCTCTGTGGTGTAACATAAAGGATCTACTGCTCAGAATATCACAGGTGAGTGGGAAACATTGCTGAGCAGTGCATTCTGTCTCATCTTTAAATCCATAATTAATCTTATGGCACTAAGATTTGAAGCCAGTCTGTGCATGCCCAGCATAGCTCAACCTCAAACCTTTATGAATCTCAGCCTAACTGTAGGGAAAGCAAAAACAAAGTGTAAACAAGGGGAAATATGAATGAATTTTAATGTCTGCACACCAGTGTAAACTGAAATAAGTAAGGCTTACAGAAATATAAATTGATATAGGTAGTTGGGACTAAAGAGAGAAAAACAGGAAACCAGCTAAAGTAACAGGACCTTAAACTATAATATTCATGGGTATAAAAGAGAGTGATGCAATACTGATTTAATAGAGTTTAAGGGCTTGAAATTGTTTAACAACTAAAACAATCTATTTTCAATCTCATTTAAAAGTTTTCCTCAATTTGATTAAATATCATAAGACCAAATATCATTTGACATGATAGCAAAGGTCTGAAAACCAGCTGAGTTGAACACATTTTTTATTTTTATTTTGAATATGTTAACCAGGGTAGGGTACTTAATCCCACTTGACCCATTTCAGTCTCAGCCTGGGGAAGATAAAATAGATGTGACATTTACAGAGAGAATACATTATCATAGAAAAGTATTTATAATATTTGGCTTCAGAGTATAAAGGCAATAGATGACACTGTATACAGAATGAGTGAAAAGCCACAGTATATGCATGCATTAAATACAGAGTGGCATCAGAGCTGGCATTTTGAAACAAGCACAATCAAAAATGTCTGAACAAGGTAGGTAGACTGAAGAAAGGAAAGAAGTTAATTTGTATGACCAGAGAGATAGCAGACGGACTTTTCTAGAGTCTTGAAATGTGTTTTTATTTGCTAATGGAAAGTAGGATAAACGGAATGATCTTTAAGAAAAGAAGGGAGAGAGCCCCATAGTTTGTGACAAGTGACTGAGAAAGTGTGGCTTGTGCAGCAAATCCTTGTTTGGGGGGGTTTGGAGGACAGAATATGAGTGATTAAGGCATCTAAGGTTGTATACTGCTGCATCTTTGAATAATCCTGAAGCCACTGAAAGGAAGATGTCATTCTTGATAAGTTTAGATAGCTGAAAGGCAAGTAGAAAGTCAGCATGTTGTTTTGCAGGTAGCCAGTTAGCTTTTTCAATGATTTTGCAGTGGTAACACGAAAGTAATGAATAGTACACTCAACGGAGTAAATGCTACACACCAATAGAAAAATAAAATATAACACAAGTAAATAACTTTTTGGTGTGTGCGACCATGCATCAAACTGGAGATAAAGATGAAATGATATTTCTTCTTCTTCTATAAATAACAATTTAATAAGGTGCACAGGTAAGTGCTTTCACATTAGCTTCTTCAGACCAAATAGCACACTTACACAAAAACGCCTATATATATATATATATATATATATATATATATATATATATATATATATATATATATATATATATATATATATATATATATATATATATATATATATATATATATATATATATACTAAAGGTAATCATGACGTAATTTAATTGTCAACTATATGTTAACCTTAAGCATCATTTAATGAATCAGAAAGCACTTATATATAAAGCATGTTAAAAAATATGAACATATCTAAAATACAACCTTAGCTATATCACATCTTTCTATATACATTTCTAAAAATGTGCATATTAATAACCACAAAAACGAAAAAATAATATAATATAAAAGTGAATACTGTATGATAATAAATATACCTATTCATTTAAAATACATTTACTTTCTATACATATAGATTTATCATATATGATAAATATGACAAATGTATATGTAGTGTTAGGTTATCGACAGGCTTTCAAGACAGGTTTGAGAGATGCCCTTTCATTAAGGTAGTGATCCCTGTCTGCTTTAAGTCTCAAAATCCATGTCATTTCTCTTTTTTCAGTGCTGTTCCTAATGATTTCTTGTCTAATGATAGGGTTAATAACATCTATAGCCATAAATTTAAATGTATGTTGATTGTCATACATCAGAACATGTTTAGCTAAAGCATTGTTCTGATATTGGATTTTAATGGCATATAAATGTTCTCTATCCTAGTTCAGAAAGACCTGTTGGTTTTCCCTATATAGAATGAGTTACACATGTCACATTTTGCTAGGTAAACTATGTTCGCTGTATTACAGTCAGCATTTATTCTAAACTTAAAGAACTGTCCAGTGCCTGGATGGATAAAGTGGCCTCTGGTGTTAATATAATTACAATAGTTACAATGTCCACATGGGTTGGTTTTCGAGACATTATTTAAAGTATGTTTATTAGTATTGAAACATAATAGTTTTTTAAGATTAGGTCTATTTTTGAATCTAAAAGATGGTTTATCGCCCACAATCTCCTTAAAGTCAGCACTACTAGTAAGTATCTTCCAATGATTGTTAATAATATTATAAATAGCTTTATTGTCGTTTGTATAATACATTGGTATTTTTATACTTTTACCTTCTTGCCTAACGATTCAGTCATGTTCAATCCTAATGGGGAAATAAGGTGCAGCTCTATCTTCCCTTAATTCATCCAGATCTAAAAGACTATCATCAATTTCTGCTGCATTATAACCTCGACTTAATTGTCTGTCTTTAAAGTCATTTAACGCCTCTCGATAACCTGTATCTGTGGCATTTAGTCAAGATATACGCATGCCTTATCCCCTTATGATGTTTTTAAAAATGTAATGGGGATGCATGCTTCGTCTATGTAATAAATTATTTTTATGACATTGCTTTCTATAAACACCTGTATTAAGATAATTATCCATGACTCTTTCTATATACACATCTAAATATTCAATGTACATATTAGAATAATTATAAGTAAACTTCAGAAAACTAGTCATACTATTCATGTCTGTAACAAATTTTACCAATTCCTCCACCTTCCCATTCCAAAGGAGAAAAACGTCATCTACAAAACGACGATAAAATAAGACATGTCTTTTATAAATGTCCTGTTTAAAGAGACAATTTTCTTTCCAATAAGCTAAGACCATGTTGGTGTAGCTATTGGCACAAGAAGTGCCCATAGCTACACCATCACACTGGAAATAAAAACTTTGTTCAAAGACGAAGATATTATTTTCTAAAATCACTTCCAGGAAGAGACTTAATAAATCTATATGTTTGTAGTCCAAATCACTATGTGAAGTTAAATATTGTCTAACTGAGTCTATACCAATAGTATTAGGTATCACTGTAAATAGTGACTGGACATCTAAGGTAACAAATAAAATGCCTGAGTTCAACATTTGTATATTTATATAATCATGGAAATCAAGCAAGAATTGTTTAGTGTCCTTAAGGACAAACGCATTTTTGTCAAGTACTGGTCTCAGGGCTTTTTCTACAAAACCGAAAAAGATTCGGTACACCAACCTTTTCCTGAGACTATAGGTCTCATTGGTGGATTGAGACTATCTTTATGTACTTTGGGTAAACCTTGCATAGCAGGAATCATAGGAAACTCTATTAGCAAGTATTTACCCAAATCTGAAGAAACATCAAAGCTTTTAATTAAATCAGTAACCAAGTTAAAAAGTTGATATTTGATTTCTGCAATTTTGTCACTATCTATACGTCTATAATATTTTTCATCACTCAACAATTTAAACATAGCTTCTTGATATCCTTCATAGTCCATTGTAACTATAGGGCCACCTTTGTCTGCTGGTCTGATTGTAATAGTATGGTCATTCCATAACCTGGATAGTGCTGTCCTATCTTTAACTGTAAGATTACTATACCTTTTATGACATTTACCTACTTTGGTGTCACTATAATATTCAGAGGGTGGCCTAATGGTTAAGGTGTTTGCCTTACAAACACAAGGTGCAGGGTTTGAGTCTCACAAGGGATAATTGGCTAGGCTTAAAATGGCTCACAAGGGCAGTTAGCCTAACCTATGAACCTATGTATTCCATCCTCTACCAAACTATAAAACACATCTGTTACTGGATGATTATTAGGTATATAAGTGCTTGGTTTCTTGAAACGAATCTTCTTTTCATTAGACCACATACTAAATTCATATTGTAATAAGACATTTTTTAAGAACATTTTAATGTCTATCAATACATCTGTCAAGTTATTAGTACTGGTTGGAATAAAACTTAAACCTTTGTTTAAGACATTAATTTCATCAGCACTCAATACTCTCTTCGAAATGTTCAAAATCAAGTTGTCACTGTTCGTTGCCACATTCTTTTGAGAGTCTGATTGGATTGCCTCTCTGTCGAGTGTTTTCGCTTTGTCCTGCCATGACTGGCAGAGCGATCTCTTTTTGTCTCTTTCTCCATTGATATGGGAAGGGGAAATTGTGGAAAACCCATAGAGTTCCTGTTAATACTAGGAACTTTAGTCCTAACTATTTGTTGATCAGTTGTTACCACATTACTAATATTATCATTATTACTTTGAGAACAGTCATTTGATACAAGCAAAGATGGAGAAGCATGTATATTTAAATTCTCAGTCATTTTATCTACTAAAATGTTATTAATAGAAATTGCTTCCATCTGTTTGTTACTGAAATCATTGGCATTACTATTGACATTCAAAGCACTAGTCACTGTAGTATCAGTGGTCTGGGCAAGAGCCGAAGTAACATTCTGTGTTACATTTACAACGCCCGTTTGTTTGTTATTTCGTGAATGGGCATCGTTGACTCTCACATAGTTATTACATCCCGTTTCTCTGTTGATTCTGGGCCAAGTGAAGACATGGCCTTCCCTAAAATCTTTAGTATCTCTATCAATTTTAGTGTGCTTTTGTTGTAATAAGTGCCTTTCATATATTAGTATACCATCTAATACAGTGCTCAAAGCCCGATTACTATAATAGAAGGGAAACGATCATACAAAATTTCTTGCTGCTTTAAAATGGAGTCTTTAGCTTCTCTTCTTCTGGCTTAAAGAAGTCAATGAGCAAATTAATATAATTAAAGCTCACCTCTAAGTTCAGTTTTTGCCAGCTTGCAAAAAATTCTGGATACAAGTCCCCATATGTAGGCATCTTCATAATTCTTAAGCCCCTTGGCACTATTCTTCTGTTGACACACACTTCAAAGTACTGTCGCTGTAACTGAAGCCATTTGCATTTCATAGTCACCCTCCAATTTGTCTACAGCCAGACACAAGTCTTCTAAATCGATTGTATCTTCCGGTTCCACTGAGTCATTGTAGTTAGCCTCATACAAAAAAGTGGGTTGTCTTCATTCCGGATACACGCCATGAACTTCTGTAGTGGGCCTTTGCCTCTCCCTTGTGATCTTATTTGTTGGTTGTCCATTTCAACAGACCCAATTGGTCTGTGTATGTCAGCGGCTATTTCAATTCTTCTAGCTGGTTCTGGAGGTCTATAATCCAGTTCTAAATTAACATTTGTACCAGAGCCATCAACCATGTCTCCCAAGAGTGTATAAAAAGTCAATAACACAAAAATAATGAATAGTACACTCAATGGATTAAACGCTACACACCAATAGAAAAATAAAATATAACACAAGTAAATAACTTTTTGGTGTGTGCGACCATGCATCAAACTGGAGATAAAGATGAAACAATACTTCTTCTTCTATAAATAACAATTTAATAAAGTGCACAGGTAAGTACTTTCACATTAGCTTCTTCAGACCAAATAGCACACTTACACAAAAACGCATATATATATATATATATATATACTAAAGGTAATCATGACATAATTTAATTGTTAAATATATGTTAACCTTAAGCATCATTTAATGAATCAGAAAGCACTAATATATAAAGCATGTTAAAAAATATGAACATATCTAAAATACAACCTTAGCTATATCACATCTTTCTATATACATTTCTAAAAATGTCCATATTAATAACCACAACAACGAAAAAATAATATAATATAAAAGTGAATACTGTATGATAATAAATATACAGTATTCGCTTACCTGTGCACCTTATTAAATTGTTATTTATAGAAGAAAAATAAGTATTGTTTCATCTTTATCTCCAGTTTGATGCATGGTCGCACACGCCAAAAAGTTATTTACTTGTGTTAGATTTTGCAGTGGTGTTCATTTCTTCAGGAGAGAGTGATGAATCTGAAAATGACATTTGAAATAGACTGAATGGTGAATATATTTATTTTAGAAGCTGCAGCAATTTAGTGGGAGACAATATTCTGCCTAAGACAGTAAGACACCTTTACCTAAAGCATTTCTACAAGGTCTGGATAAAAACAGGGGTATCCTATTAGCCCAAAAAAGAGAAGAGTTGATTTTTTTATGCATGTAGTTCAGGAGGAGTTGGAGATTTAGGAAAAAGTCCAACTAAACCTCTAGATATTTTAATGAATTGACATTTTAAGGGTTGTAAGCCCCTCTGCACCCCTTATGAGTGGGCTATGCCTGCAAAACCTATGAGGCAATACATTCTCCCTTGGAGGTGTATAGCCTTGGACTAAGAAATAAACATTTGGCTTTGCAGAGAAACAGATGCATTTTATACTCTACTAAAAGGTTATGCAGCCTTAAAATGATAATTTATTAGTCCCCACATATGGGAGTGAGGGAAGTCACCCCAATATATATATATATATATATATATATATATATATATATATATATATATATATATATATATATATATATATATATAGTTCCCCTTCACAAGATCGAATGGATGGAAGCTCAAAATTCATAATCTCGAGACCAGAATCTCGAACTTCCTTTCACTCGAAATTGTGAATGGGAGCTTGAGGTTTAGAAAAATAAAAAGTCAACTTACCTTATTGCAGGGGGCCAGGTCCCCCTGTACCCTAGCAGTTTAAATGTGAATGTTCCATGACTGCACTATAGTGGAGGAATGGAAAATCTTCCGTTTTGCGCTTACGCGTATAGCGCGAAATGGGAGATTTCCCTTTCCTTCACTATAGTGCAATCTCGGAGTAGGTATATTTAAGTAGGGGGGTGTAGGGGGTGCAAGGGGCAAAGCCTCCCTGCAAAAACATTTAAAAGGTGTTAATTTTTTTTTTGTCCCTTTCATATGTTTGAGTTTCTTTAAATTCGAGATTCTGGTTTCGAGTTTATGACTTTCGAGTTTAGAGAACTTTGATCATATGAAGGGGAACTATATATATATATATATATATATATATATATATATATATATATATATATATATATATATCAAATCAACTGATTTTCAGCCAAGTGATGTGTAGATTACTTATCCCAGTGGAAAGAAGATTTGTGTAGCATTACCCACCCATGTGATGGGAACCTTTTAGTATTTAACATATGACATGTTTGGAGTTTAGCAGTCATTCACCTTTGTGAATCCTTCACCAGGGCATATTTAGCTCTTACAGATAGCAGAAAAGCTAACAACAACTATTCATAGGAGATTACTAGGCTATTGACCCGGAGGTCATTTCAAGCCAAGTGGTTTCATCCCAATGTAATGCCATAGAAATGTTAGTTAATACCCAAAATTGCATTTAGTAATGACTGCCCATGTCTAGGAGGGTTGTGGCACTATTCACAGTAAGAATTTACGGTGTCCCATCCAC